>NC_141756.1:79759836-80034836 GCF_982258835.1 Parasteatoda tepidariorum | reverse complement strand
TAAAGCCCAATTAAATCATTGGAATTTAAAGAAAAAACAAAAGAAAATTCGATTAAGCAAATAGTTGGTTGAAAATAAATTGTCAACTCAAATTTCATTATTGAAAACTTTTTATCGTACTAGAAAAACTTTTTCAAAAAGTTTTCTCATTTTTTTTTCTGCTTCAATTTATTTATCATGGCCTTCTTTGCTTTTGTTATCTTGTGCATGTTGTTTTATTTTTGGAGATTTGGAAAATTTTAAATATCGCTTGGGGAATTTCAATTTATTTCCTTAAAAAGAGATTTCAACTATGTTTAAAGTAAAAACTTTTCATTTCGAATTTTTTTTCTTTCTAGTTCACCAAAAAAAATGCATCCTTTGTACCTTAACTATACAAAGATATCTCTTCATCAGTCTTCATATTATTCACCCTTTATGCAGTTTTTTTTCTTAAGCAAACATTACATTCTTTGTTTTGCTTATCACTGCGAACATTTAACAATTTGCTTATTATATTTTTATTTAATCATTTGTAAAGGAAAGGAGTAATTTTGCATATTCTGTCCCGCAAGAAAAAACATAATCGCATTCTGCATTCTGAAACTTTTTTAAATTTTATCCACTTTAAATTCGAGTTGGGAACTGTTAGAAATGAAATTCATTTAAATTTGTCTTGATTAGTTAATTTATACAAAGTCGAGTTTGATGACACAAACATCAGAAGTGGTTATACTGCTCCTGAAACAAACGCTATTGTGCACTTAACTTTATAAAAATAAAAGATTTTATAAATTAACCCTGTCATTAAGATAAATTTAAGTAAAGTTCACGAAAATCATACCGGATCTTGGGACCCGTATAACCTAAATTGTTGACAAAAAATTCCAATACGAACGATAAATTATATATATATATATATATATATATATATATATATATATATATATATATATATATATATATATATATATATATATATATATATATATATATATATATATATATATATATATATATATATATATATATATATATATATATATATATATATATATATATATATATATATATATATATATATATATATATATATATATATATATATATATATATATATATATACATATTGGCTTCTATTTTATATTATTTCATACTCTTTTACAACTGAACTTTTTAGCGATATCGTAGCATTATAAAGAATATTTTTTATCTTAGGATAATTATTCTTTATTCAGAAATATCGCTTTAAGTTGCAGCAAAAGATGCGTCCTGAGGAAGACTTATGCTTTTTTCCATTAATAGTTTTCTATTTTATGTTATTTTAGTTTTATATTATTTTATTATTATAATTTGTGTATATATATATAAATATATATAGTATCCAATAGGAATAAAAATCTCCAATATACCACAATATAACTTTGAAAGAAAAGAATCTTAAATATATATTAAACTCATATTTTTATTATGGCATCCTAATTTCAGTATGCCATAAAACAATTCGCTTCTAACAACGACATATAGAATGTTGTACTTACCGACTGAACACGTGGAAAAATGTCTTCAAAACTACAAATCACATTTAAGACATAAAGATCTTCTACTCTAACGAAAATTCGAAGTTAAATCTTGAGTCACCTAAAACAAGTATACTTTTTATAAGACTAAATAACTATTCCTTAAAACATGTTATTTACATAGAGAAAAAAATTATAATAAAATTACCCATAGTCTTTGGTTACAACTAAAAAATTAAAAGAATGTACGGTATTTGAACCATTCATTTGATAATTTTTACGTTTATATGTTAATGGCTTCATATGGTACCGGAAATTCTGGTTTTCAAAATTACAATTCTTATTATGTCACATTCAGTAACAAATACAAAAATGAATAATAAATTTAACCGAAAGAATAATTTTTATGCCATGCTCTAAGGTAAAGTTTCCAATCATGGTAAAATTTCCAAATTTTACCATGTTTACGAAGTTTGATCACATATTATAAAACCATATATCATTTTTAATTATACCGAAATCATTACTAAAGAACTTGGGGAAAAAAAACTCTCAGCTTTTTAGTGATCCCATGATGACAGAAATACAGTAAATTTTATTATATTTTGGTAGTTTCGACCATATTTTTTCTCAGTGTAGAATATTTTCTCAAACATTAAAACTAAAAAATTACTAAGAATATTAAACGTAAATCAAAAACTTAAAAAAATTTCCAAAAGCAATAAATATCAGTGCAAATAATTGACTCCTAAGTTACTAAACTTGTGAATAGACTCTTGAAAAAATTGTAGTAATAATTTTCAGGGGCAAAAAAAAAATCTATTTAAAAGACTCGCACTATTTAAAATTAATTCTAGGATAATATCACTCATAAAAAGCAATTACTTTCTTTATTTTCAATAACTTGTTTATTTAATAACTTCATTTTAATATTTTATTGTCTGATCTATAAGTTTCATCAATCACTTCTTATTAATAATTTATTTAATAAAAAGTAATCATATGATGCAAACTGAGAGTTATTTTGTATAAAATTGTTTTTGGTACAAGACGCCAGAATTATTTCAATTATACTTCAAATTAACAAAAATGGCAATGTATTTCTTTTTGCTTGATTAAAAACTTTTTAAAAAAGATTAATTTACAGTGTCAGGTAATCTCAAAAAACAACAATAAATTTCAGATTTATACAAAAGGTAAAAATAATATTTTCCTTTATTTCAAAATCATTAACTAAAATTCCAAACATAAAACTAAAATTTTTGCATAAGCATGTTGCTTCAAAACTTTAACGCAATTGCATTTTTCAAAATTATGATGGATTTTGTTACCTTTTACCTTGAATTATAAATGAAGAAAAATGAGATGGAACTTATTGAGAGAAATCACAATGAGGATCCCTCAATTACAAACCAGTATTAAGTTGCATAGCCACCACCCCTAAATTATAAATTAATCAAATCCTTTTTATTTGTATTGAGAAGATAAGAATTGCCCTAACACTTACTTTCAATTTCCTTTCAAAGGCATTCAACAATAAATTGATTTTAATATATCTTATACCGCATTTACCGTAACTGATGCTGGTAATGGTTCGTCAGGCTTACGAAAATTAGTTTGTTTCATTTTTCCGTCATTTAAATATTGATTTGCATCTCTACGACGAATATTCTTTGCTTCATTTTTGATAAAATAATGATAATTTACATTAATGGTTTCGATAATATAACTCATTTTAATACCTTTGTTAGTATACCTAAATGCTATAAGTAAATAAAATCTTTTACAAATATTCAAAATAAAAACTGCTCTAGATATACCATATAGTCCACTTATAACGTAATCTAAGAATGTATACTTGTCAACGTGTTTCTTATCGAATTCTGACTAAAGCGGAATGCGGCTACACTGTGCTAACTGCTTTGAACAAACACTTAACAAGCTGGCACTCTGAACTCAGAAAACGTTATCATAAAACTCTACAAACACTTAAAAATATCAGAAAATATACACAGACTCTATATCGTGGCAGTATCATTTGCTAAGCCATATTGCAAAAGTAATGGCTCTCTCCAAATCTTTTGGTTTTAGGCCTCTAATTTTACTAAAATATTTAAAAAAGAATTATGAAAAAGAGATAAATCATCAGAAAACTCGTTTTTTAGCCATTTTTAGAACAGTAAAAAAAATTTACAAAATCATTAAGATAAGCAGAAATTAAATCACAATCTTAAACACTTTCAATCACAAATATCATTAATACTGCGTCAGTAACTAGTAGCGTATGTAAAATTAGTCATTTTAGTAATAAAAAAACTGAATTATAGTAAAATAAAGATGACTGAAAAAAGGATAAATTAAAAAAGGATAAAAATGTTAATTGAAGAACGAGTTTTAATTGTCTACTCCCCTCCCTTATTCTTTTCCTTTTGAAAGCCTATAACTTTTTTGTTATAGTTTGCTTTGTATTCCAGTAAGCATAGTTGTTCAGATTTATTTGCATTGTTCCTAAAATAATTATTAACCCCTAAAAAAATTATTACACTCATGCATGAGATTCATATTACTTTCAAATCGAATTTAATTATACCCAGCATTTTCATAGTTTCTGCTTAACGTTTCTTATTTTAACCCTCAGCATGTAGTGTCTAATTTTCGTATCCCAAAAACCAAAAACGGTTGAGCATCCCTGCTCTAAGCATTTTACCTTCACACACTTTTTCACAACGTTTATGAATTGTTTCTGATAAAACGGTCATATCAATTGCACAATGATATTTTTTTGACCACTCCTTTTACAGCAAAGAATTCCAGGATTACAAACTTTCGTCGCTCCAAGTTTCTTTGGTCCATCTTTTTTTTTCTAAAATTCTTTTCATACTTTTCGAACTAAAAACAGCTCTACGGGGAAGGATTTATCAAAGTAGAAACATCCAATCGAGTAAATTAGCCCGAGGATATAAAAAAATATATACCGAAAGGACCTTTTTGTAAATATTTATTTATTTTTATTACTCTTTATTCCTTTTGAAGGAATACCTTCTCTCTTTTTCATAAGATAGGATGCCACTTCTTTTGAGTGATAAAGGAAAGTTTCAACCACTTTAGAAAAAGCTGTTCTATAATAGCATGTTACTATATATATAAAGATTTCACAATGCTGTTCTTTTGTAAACACACAGCAGACCCTATTCAAAGCGATAACGATTTTTTTTTCCTTCAAGGCTTTATTGTCACAAATCTATAGCATTGCATTTGTATGACTCGTACACGTTGTGTATTTCCATTAATGATAGTTTACGAAAAGCTTCTCCTATAATAACGATTATTTTTCGATTTATTCGATGCTATTATCCAACAGACAAAAGTAATCAGAACATAATTAATGAATTTCCATGGCGATCATGGTTCAAATATACTTCAAAACATTTTTAGATTAATTAATATGCCGATCTGGTTGCTGAGCTGTTAAACGTGCTCCGTGAGATGTTAAACGTGCAATAGTTTCGAGTTCGAATCCCGTTCAGGGGATGAATTTTTCTGTTGTGCCATGTGTGATGGCGGTCCACCTTATGGACGGGACTGTGGCAGTGTGAGGTGGTCACTATTGTTTACCTCCGTGACTTAGATTAACAAGTGCTCATCGGGTAAAGTTAAATGAGGAGCACTTCCAGACCAAGAACGAGTAGTTGAGTGCCTAAAAAAGTGATTAGCTCGTATTTTTGAAAAATACCATAATTACATTTGTCTTCTCACATAGCAAATTATGTTTTGCAGACAAAACTAAATAAGACCATAAAAATATATCTCATACTCACTTAAAATTGCAGTCTACTTTTGTTTTACAGCACGAAGTGCGGCAGTGAATTGACTTATTTGAGAGGTGAATAGGCTTGCTGAGACGTGAATCGAATTATTTGGGAATGAATCGGCTTATTTAGAAAACTGGAGTGAGGAAGAGAATTTAACCGTTTTGCAGAAAACTTGTAAAAAGCATTTCTTGTTATAATGGACCAATGGAGTTGTAATTGGAGCACCACGTGCGTGTGTTTCAAAGGCATTTTATGAAAACGGTAGCAATTATGCAATCGTTCAGCGTAAATTTCGAAGTGAGCTCAATATTCGTAGAACCGTGATGGCTCAGGGCATAGAGCATTCGCCTTCAAATGAGGTGAACCAGGTTCTGATCCCGGTGATGGCTGATCGATACGAATTCCGCATCCGGCTTGCACCGATCACTGTGCTGACATGAAATATCCTCAGTGGTAGACGGATCATGTGCTAGAGTCCCCTTGCCGTCAAGCTAGCCGTGGGAGGTCCTGGTGGTCTTCCTCTCCATGTAGCGCAAATGCGGGTTAGTTCCATCCAAAAGTTTTCCACTAAGGCAAATTTCTCCTAATACTAGTTCCTTGTCTTCTGGATTGTGTTCGAAATTATAAGGCTAAGGAGTTGAACATTAATAGTCAGAAACCCAAAAAAATTGGATCAGCTGTTCAACGACGGATATAAAATAAAATGCCTTTCCATCAGCACATATCATCAAAAAAAAAGACTTTTGAAATACTCATAATTTTTGTACATACTGAAAATGTCTGACAACTTCCACTGTCAGACTATTCCTATTTATTACAATCTTATTTTTTACAGTGTGAACTCAATCCGAATCCACAATCATTTCAATAAGTCGCTCTAACTCTATAGAAGATAAATTTCTTCTTCTGCAATTTTATTGAAAAAATATTTTCTAAAAAAAATATATTTTTACAAACAGCCTCATAATATTTCTTTAAACGCTATTTTCTCAAACTCATTAGAATACCACTTAAAGGGCTTTTCCATTAACATCTTCAGCTACTGACAAAACTTGGTGCACTAATAATTTAAAAGCTTATAAATTAAATTTGTAAACAAAGCATCGAATTTTACTAAAATGACTTGAATAAAAAAACATTTCAAAATGCATGGCAAATGAAGATAAGGCTTGTTTTATGCATTTATGTAAGTAGCTTGTTTTATGTATTCTTTTTTATTTGCTGTTCTCTCGTCGCTTTATGCTTGTAAAATAAAGTATATTATTGAGGAAAATAGTTATATCAATACTAACACAATATAATGACATTACCATAAACTTAATTCTTATTTTATTAATTCATGAAACTTAAAGCTGTATGTTTGAAGATTTAGACACTATTCTGTAACAAAATGGTAACATAGATCACTACTTTAGAATAATACATTTATATGCATTTAAATTCGAAATTGATTATAATGTAAAGCTTCTCAATATTTTATTCTCGCTATTTTATTTAAATGTATTTTGAAAGTCTTTCACGTTTATTTAGCGTTTTATTTTTTTCAAATAAATAACAAGTATGATAGAGTGGAAAATTGAATTTTAAATTTTATGCAAACAGATATTTCGAATATAATGTAATATTTAACATAAGACATCAAAAATGCAACATAAATTTAAGTATTGCATTGCATTTTTCTGTATATTTTCTGAAAGAGAACCATTGTCATTAAAAAAAAATTTCGAAATTTATGCAGAAATAGCATTATCATATTCCTTTTATGAGTCTAATATTGTTCTTAATTAAAACATAAATAGATTTGAAAAAATAGTTTAATTAGATGCGAAAATATTTCGTTTAATTTTTCCCCACAATGAGCCTTAATAGTAATTTATAAAATCTCTTTGGAAATATCTAATACAATGATAAAAAAATTAATGCAAATTGATGCAAAAGTGTTATTTCCAAGAAATGAATTCAATTTAATTTAAAAGCAAATCATTTATCCTTATTATGATAAATTTTTGAAAACTGGAATCAGGTTTTATTTGGAAGTCAACAGTTTTATTTAATTAATTATGATTTGTGCTAAATAAGAAAGAGCCATGATTTCTTATTTAGCACAAATCATAATTAATTTATGCCATTTATGCTTATTAAATTAAGGAAAAGGAACTTGCTTAAGTGTTCTAATGAAAAAGAATCTTATATTTGAAGACAGTGTATTTTTAGCAAAATTGAATAAGCTAAAATATTAAAATAAAACAATATATGGAACAAAATAATATTATCAATATATAATAACAAATTGGAATAATATAATCATCACAAACAGCAACAATTGAAATTGTTCTGTCATAAGTAATACCAGTTATAAATTCACTGAATTATAAATTCATTAAAGCCCACTCAAATTTTGCAGTTTCTGATTATGATATCTGTTAAATCAAAATTTCTGAGACACAAAAGTAAAACTTAAAACACATTTAAGATTTTTTTCTTTTCTTGAAGTAATTTACATCTTTGTCAAGCAAACTTAGCAATCAAAATAAAGATTCAATCCCTTATATAAAAACTATCACGTATTTTATGAAACAAGTTAGGAAAACATTTTAAAAAAAGGGTTTAATTAAATTTTTATGGTTATTTTTTTATTGAACAAAAACGTATTTGTGCTTCTTACTTACTGTGACTTAAGACTAATGAATAGTTTATAAAGTTCTCTCTAAATCCAAAAACGTGTTGCTGTGGATATAAAAAAACTAACATTAGATTCCACTAACATTAGAAACTGGGTGTCTTGAATTAAGTGGATGGATTTTAAAGCAAGAAATCAGCTAAGTTTGAAAAAACAGCTATTGTAGTAAAATCATGAGACAGAGAAAAAAAATCTTCAAAAATTCTTATTCTGGTTCGAAAAGTTTTTAACTACTGGCACTGCTAATAGTAATCCGGAAAATAAAAAAAACTAAAAATCACATAAATTTTGAAATCATTTTCTGTGTGAAAACCACATTACATATTAAAGAATACTTAATTGAAAGTGCTCTTTCGTGTATTTCATCTATATCAGAACTGTTAGACATTTTCTAAAATGTGCATGAAAGCATATTACATGCCTATCATCAAACACTATTAGTTATTATCAAACACTTGTTCTGACGCATAATTCGGTTTGGGTGTGGTGCGCATGAAACACTATATCTCAACCCCTGATAACGCTCGTACACGGTAACAAAATATCTGGAAAAATTAACGTACTGTATGCAATGACAATGCAAAAAAAAATTATAAAAGCATTCATTTGGTAGTTTTTCCGTTCGTGCAGTAAAAGTTTAGTAGAAATTCTGGTTTTCAAAATTATAATTCTTATTATCGCACATTTAGTAAAAAAAAACACGAGATTGAAGAGTTAATATATCCGAATAAGGCGCTACTTTAACTTGGTTGGCTGACACTTGGTTTAAGGCCTCATTAGAGAATTATCAAATTTTAGTACGTTTTTTCACGAATTATAAAATCACATTTTATCCTTAATTTTACAAAAGAAAACAATACCAAAGTGCTTTGGTAAAAATTATCGAGGTTTTCGGTTTTCCCATAGAGCCAAATACACAGTACATTTTACCATATTCTGATATTTTTCTATCTCACTTTTCTCAGGGTACATAGAATTTATTATTTTTTATAGTCATTTAAAGTTTCACCATTACAATCATAATTTCATAAATTCCCATTGTAATGATGGAAGGGTCATAGGTGGAGAGAGAAATCTCGAAATATTGTAGTATTACGCATCATAATATAAAATATTGTTCGAAAGCAGCTAGTTCGTCCTAGGGATTTGTGATATGAATGTAGGGGTTTAACGAATATATGATTGAAATGGTAGAATTTTCTTATAATTAAAGTAAAAACGGAAATGAAATATTAAATTTATAGTTAGAGCGAGAGGGTGGAATATGGTGTTTTAAATGCACACCTCAAAACCAAAATCGACAGACAATTCTCTTCAATTATCTTTTTTAAAATAAAAAAATTTTGAACTTTTTCCAAATGATACTTTAATAATAATTTAATAATTTTAGGCGATATGAACAAACTTCAATAAAGTAAATTAGCAATATTTAATTTTTAGAGATTTTATTTAAGTAATTTTAATTGTAAAGCCACGGGGCTCAGAGAACAGGCATTCGCCTCGCAATAAAGTAACCCGGGTTTGAATGTCAGCGGTGGCTGACTGATATGAACTCTTCGCCCGACTCACACCGACCACAGTAAAATATCCTCAGTGGTAAAAGAATTGGGAGTTAGAATCCCTTTAGCCGTCAGGCTAACCGTGGGAGGTTTTCGTAGTTTTCCTCTCCTTATAACGTAAATACGGGTTAGCTCCAAAATTTTTCGACTATGGCTAGTTAGTTCAATGCTTGAACTAGAAATGCCCTTGTCTTCTGGGTTGAGTTCAAAATTGCAAGGCTGCGGAGTTGAACATTAGCGGTCTTAAATTCAGAAATGTGACTGCTGTTCAATGCAGGCTATGAAATAAAATAAAATTGTAAAAATTCTACAATATTTTTCCAACTAAAACCAGTTTATTAAGAACAGAAACACAGTAACAAATCGAATACACTTGTTTATTCCGAATAAATACAATAAAGTTCATGGAAAAATAGATTTATTGGCTAGAAAATTTCTGCATGGCATTGTAAAAGCTTCCTAGATATTAATTCCATTATTTTTTTCTTATTATAATATTCTGCAATTTAATTTTAAATCTCAATGGTTTGCTTTCTTAGAATTACTCATTTTGGGAATAAGATTTGATGTTGCGACATCCTCGTATAAGGAATGCTTACGGCTGATCAAACCTCTTAATCTAATTAAGAAAGGATTATATTACGCAACCAACTGCAACATTTTAATGATCTTTGCAATTTACTTAGTAGGCAAACTTAACCACCTTAAGTAAGAGACTAGTTAGGGAATAAACTGAATCTTATTTCATCATTCCTTATACAAATTACATCTTCTTAACTTGCTCTGTAAGATTTCTGTTTATAAGTGGTTGAAACGATTATAGAAGAATTTAAATTCCATTCTAGACGGAAGCTTAAGTCTTATTTGTTTAAATACTCACGTTGTTTTGAATCATTGAAAAAGTGATTCCTTTTTTTTTTGATCTTACTATTTTAAACCTCTAAACGAGCAATTTCTCATCTAATGAAAGAATTTGAACTCTTTTTTTTTAGACCTAAAGATTTTTTCAGTCACTGAAAACGTGCAATCAATGTGATCATGCAATTAATCAATCACTATACTGTCGTACAATAGAAAATTCGACGTAAGCGACGAAAGATTCAAAATTGTGATTTTCATATATATATGATATCTATATATATATATTTCTCTTACACGGTGACAAAAAAAGCCTCATTACAACTCCCCGAATGGCAACGCTAGAAAATCGACCAATGATTGCCGCTAAAAATGTCACATGTCAAATCTACTGAGGTGGCTCAACATATAGCGCTTTTAAAAACGGAAACTGAAATAACCAGAGAGATCATAAGCTAGGCAGAAGTGACTAATCTTTGTCGATAGATCTCTATTTTAGTATTTTGTCGAAAGCGCTTTTTTTCACGAATTTATATATTACAAATTTATTTGACGATTTTTGATTTATATCACGAATTTATTTGTTTTACTGGAATTTATTTGTTTATGCATTTTTTTCCATTGCAATTCACTTATTTCAATTTTTAATAGACTTAATTATAGCCAAAATTTTAACCTTTTTAAAGAGATATCAGTTTTAGAAATTTGATCCTAAGATTTTATATTATAGCACATTTCTAATAGGTTTACCGAATTACATGTCATTTATTTGAATTCAAATTTATTTTAATGACTTAGTATTTACTAAAAAGATGTAATTTTTTTTAAAAAAAAAAGTTGTTATGTGGATTTGAATGATTGTTTTGAATTCTTAGAATTTTTTGCATTTGCAATGTACCTAAGTTAGTTGCGAGAGAAGCGAGCTTGGTTTGCGAAGCAAACCATATAAGATTGCATAGCAATTTTCGGGAGTTGGCGAGCGTTAGCGAGCAGGGGGCGCAGCCCACTAGTATTTGTATAATAAACTACTTATTGCAAAAAAAAAAAAAATAATAAAAACAATAACCAAAAATAAATTTTGTCTTATCAGTTTTTTGAAATTCTATTTTAACGGTCATAGCATTGGCAATAGACAGAAAAAAAGTTGTCAAGCTTATTTTCCTTTAAATCTATCTTGAAGCACTTGACGATTACTTTTTTTATAAATAAATATTTGTTTAGAGCGGGAAATGGGAAATTGAAGGAATCGGTGGCACTAACTGTATCAATTTCATAATATTTGTTAGAATTATTTCCTAGAAAATTATCAATTTGGGACTTGGCGTTTCCTCACCAAGCTTGCTAAATTTGTTCAAAGTTTGTTATAAACTGATAACATCTAGTTGACACTTGGTAAATTTTTATGAACTTTTACAAAGTTACATTCATTTGATTGTTACACGAAGTGAAAGGTGATTTGGGGATACATTTAAAACCTCTTTTTTAAGAAAATGGTTGTCATATTTCGGATAATAATTATTATGATATGGAAATATTTATTTAAATACAGTTTCCATGAGGTAATTGAAAAATTTTATTTATTGTTGCTTTTTCAGAATTTCGAACATAATTTGTCATATTATTACGAATTATGAAGCAATATTTAAAAATTCCAAGTACGAAAATTCTGTGTGGTGTTTTCCCCACTCTGAAAAATGTAGAACAAGGACAGAAGTTCTCAGAACTCTTACGCACTTTGTTTAATTACAAATTACTTGCTCAGTTGGAATTTTTAAATATCAGTGATAACTCAGCTCTGGCAATGACACCTTATCGGAATATTGATTTAAACCATTTTACTGGTACCGCATCATTTTAGGAAAGTTCTTTAGATAACTGATTAAAACGGATAAATTTATTTAGTTCCAATCTGTTATTTGTGTTCTAAAATATTAGCTTTTAAGAATAATTATTTAGTTTCCTAAAGATAACCTACTTGGAATAACAGTAGTAAGTTAAAATTACTGTTTTTATTCGAACTAGGATATTGTCATTATGTCGTTTGAAACTACATTGGTTAAATTGTGAAAGCATTGTATTGTATTAACATTGAAATGATAGCCTTAACGGTAAACGAGATGATATTCGTAAACGATATCTTTTTTTGAAGTTATACTTCTTATGCGACTTCCAACAAGGCTGCGTTAAGCGTTTAACGCTACATTTTTATTGGCTGAGAAATCACGTGGCAGGATTCAGTTTTCCCTCATTCATTTCCATATTGTTTTGGTT
The DNA here is from genome assembly GCF_982258835.1 of Parasteatoda tepidariorum. Classification (NCBI taxonomy): domain Eukaryota; kingdom Metazoa; phylum Arthropoda; class Arachnida; order Araneae; family Theridiidae; genus Parasteatoda; species Parasteatoda tepidariorum. The sequence continues at coordinate 80,022,157 of NC_141756.1, read as the reverse complement.
CTCACTAGCATAAAAATAATAAAAGTCATAAAAGTATTGTTTTTCTATAAATATTTTCGTTAGTTTGATTTGATACACATACAATTTAATAGGATAGTATTTTTTATTTTCAAATTTAGTGGATAACAATTGTAAAAAATGAGTGAAAACAATCCTACGGACAATGCGACGGACTTAAGGTTATGTCAAGGTACGTCTCTTGTGAATATCAATTGATTGTTAGGTTTTCTCTTTTGAAATTACATTATGACGCATTCGCATACATTATTAATACAAATACATTTTCCATGGCGAGACGATGAGACAACCACAAGCACTTCCACTGGTTCAAGAGATCCACGAGGGAAAAATGCACAATAATACCGTGATTACAGAGCACGGAAGCGAGTGAAGCAGAAAAAAGAGTCGTTGAATAGAACTAGTGATCCTTCTACGACTGCTGATTCTTCTACAATTAACGCCGCAGGTTACGAAGTTTAAATTCTTCCGCGTGGAGGGACTCCCCGCACTATTTTTTATTATTTTCTAGGATATTAATTTGTCACAAAAAATGTTGTGGTTATTAGTGTTCATTTTCTTTATTATAGAGGTTTATTAAGAAATTTAAGATTATTCACTTTGCTATCAAAAATTTTAAAACTCGGATATTTATTTTTATCAATTAGAAATTTAATATTATTTTTGAATTGTTTATTCGCATAACTCAGACTTATATCAATTTTATTTTATTTTTTATTTACAAAGCCAAAATGAATGATTGGTATAAAGTTATTAATGATTAGCTAATAAGAAAGAAATATCTTTTTCCTGCCTATTCAAAGAACATTTCCTTTCCAGAAACAAATTCTGTGACTATTATTATTACTATTATCTATTCTAATTAATATATAATCAATTTTAAAGAGACGTATAATCACAGCGGAATTAATTGACCATCATGAACTCGCATGGTATAATGCAATGATGAAGTTTTACGAGTACATTGAATATTAATTTTAAATTTAATCGGAATTAAATTACGTTTAATTTTTGTCCAAAAAAAATTTATTTTTCTTAAAAATAAACAAATGGAAGATGTGCTTAAAGATGATTTAGTGTTTATATTATTATATTTATTGATACATATTTATTTAAGTCGACATAATAATTTAAATCAGATTTATTTATTTGACTTTACTTATTAATTTAAAAGTGAAATACGAACAAGGAAAATACTTGAATAATAAATCACTAATCAGGCAGAAATTCTTTCTTCAGTTAGTTCTTCCGGTTCAAACATCATGTATAGCATTTATTTATTTTTCATTTTGAAATAATTAATAAGTTATAAATTTTTAAAATTTACAATTTTACCTTGAATACGTCGTCAAGTTCTATTCTTCCTGTAGACGATAAATAATTTTAGCTATAAAAGATTGGTTTAATTTAAAACTTTTTAATTAATCAGAAAATCTAATATGATGAAATGATGAATTTATATTTAAAAGATGAAACATTCTATTCTTCTGAGTAGCATATTTCTGCAGACTCTGCACAAGTTCTTGCAAAATTCTGTATTATACAAATATAACAGAATTTTATAAATACTAAATAACAATTTATTTACTGAATTGGGAACTCGCAACTCGAAAAGAAGTGAAGTGATTATGCCTAACCATGTGATTTAAATCATATTTCAGTTGATATATGTAAGTGACGTCACGCGTGCATATCGAACCTAATTGGCTTCTGAATCGAGACAAATGCACACGATTTACCTACGTCACTTGTAGACATCCAATTGAAAGTCATAACGAGAAGTCGTTTGAAATTTGTGTTTTTTTTTCTTCTTTTTTTCTTTTTTATTATCTTAAACTTGATTCTGCTATTTATATTTATTATCGGGCATTTGGCGAATTTTCTATAATTTTTAATAAGCATTTTGGCCAAACTAATATAAAATATAACCAAAGTGAAACAGACATAATATTTCAAGGAAATAGAGCATTCCTTTGAAATGCTCGAATATTGCAATAAACAAAGGAATGTTTTTATTTACTTTTTTTATTTTAATGCAACACAAGGATATGATTCGTTCCTAATTTTATAACTTTTGACTTTCAGAAACGTTCACTAGTATAAACCGGAAACAAATTTATAATTCATTATTTTCGGCCAAGATTTAATGAGTTAATAGTGATGTTAATAAGATTAAATTTGAAATTTATATAAGCCTTTATTAATCTTTCCAAAAGTTTCATTTTCTTTTTTCTTTTTTTTTTTTTTTTTTTGTTATTTCTTTACACAACTACAAATGCTAGAGATTTAATTTTTTACGCACTTAAGTATAAATTGTTATATATTTAATATCCAATAATTGAAATTATTATCCGCAAAGAAATTAATAAAAAAATTAATACTTTTTTGGAAATGCTTAAAGGCTTTATTTTACTTCCGAAAATTGCTATCTAAGAAATTAAAAAAAAAGATATAAATTATTGCCGTTAAATATTTCAAATTCAATTAAATTGTATAAATATGTAATTACATCTTCAAATGTAATTGCTTTTTCATAACCACAACCTTGAAATTCTTATTGAATAGCACAAAGGTAGAAAATTTAAAAAAAAGATCAAGATTTTAAACAACTGAAGCATTAAAACCTCTTTGGCGATAATCAAAATCTATTGAGGCGTAAGAAACTTTATTACTTTAAAAAAATCTAAATGAAATTTATAACAGTCAAAAGAGTAAAAATGGTCATTAAGTCGCATTAAGCTTCTTTTTTTTATTCTTCATTTTTTTTTAAATATAACATATGTCTCTACTTGCGTAATTCAATTTTTTATAACTTTAAATGCCCTCAAATAGGATTTGAAAGTAATTTTTTGTCATATCCAATTTTAGATGGATGAGAAATTTGATATTTAAGAGTTCTTTTTTTTAGGAGAATTTATTCTACATCGTTGGTTTTGATTATAAAAACTCTTATTTGCTAACTTCGGTGTAGTTATTTTTTTTCTTTCTTATGATGTTTAGTTCTTTATATTTTCAAACTGTTGGACATAATATTAATCTATTTCGATATTCTAATATTTAAAGTATGATATAATTACTTTATTTTTAAAAATGCTACGTATGAAAAATTGCACATTACCAGGTCAAGAAGCGGTTTCTTACCAATTCTCAACGTGATTGAAATTGTCTAAAATTTTATTTGTATCTACCACTCTAGTAGTACCAGTAGTATCTACCACTACAAAAATATAATTCTAATTCTCCAGTATATAAGACATGTTAACTCAATTCTATGGTCCGGGTACCTTTTCATAGATAACGGTTGACATGCTCGATAACACATTGGTGACCCGGACGTGATGTGAATACGTCTATCCTGACAGTAACTCCCATTTTCGATCTAAGCACGCCTACTTCGATGGATGGTCCACATTGAACAGTTGACTTGCTATTTGTGACTGCTACATCGTCCGCATCCTAATTGTGTTGCTACTCAGTCTCGATCGCAAACAACGTAGGCCTGTATACACTCGACTGCTAAAGGCAACGCAAGAGCTACCACAAACGTGAACTTAATATAGTTCTCACTATCAGCACTCAAAAGTACTGTGATCTTAATGCAGCTCTCTCGGCTTCTCATAAAACAGCAATGAATCAACTAGTGGTATTCGGTTCATCGGATTCCATCACAGATAAAATTCTGGTGGGGGAGTACTGTTGCATCTACCTCTACAAAAATATAATTCTAATTGCCTAGTTCTAGTATATAAGACATGTTAACTGGATTCTACGGTGGGGTACTTTTTCATAGATGACGGTTGACATGGTCGATAACAACTATCCTCACAATATACAATATACACAACTATCCTCACCTTTAGCACTAAAAATGAAATTTGATTAATTTAAAAAACTTTAATTTTGAGGTAAATCAATCATTTCTTGAAAGTAAATTGAGAACATGTTTTATCCATTCTGATCTGATAAAACCGGATAGAAATAATTTTTAAAAAAAATGTTTTTTTTCTTTTCTCCAACTCAAATATTTATTTATAGCATTTACTATGAGGATGCGTGTTTTAATTGAGTGTGGTGCAGTATTTATATATATACTTCTCTTACACGGTGATTAAAAAAAGGCCTCATTACAATTCCCCGAATGGCAACACTAGAAAATTGACCAATCATTGCCGCTAAAAATGTCACATGCCAAATCTAGCTTAGATGGCTCAACATATAGCGCTTTTAAAAACGGAAACTGAAATAACCAGAGAGAGCATAAGCTAGGCACAAGAGAGTAGTCGAATTTATTTGTTTTACTAGAATTTATTTGTTTATGCAGGTTTTTCCACTGCAATTCACTTATTTCAATTTTTAATAGACTTAATTATAGCCAAAATTTTAACCTTTTTAAAGAGATATCAGTTTTAGAAATTTTATCTTAAGATTTTATACTGTAGCACATTTCTAATAGGTTTAACGAATTACACGTCATTTATTTGAATTCAAATTTATTTTAATGACGTAGTATTTACTAAAAAGATGTAATGTTTCTTTTAAAAAAAAAGTTGTTATATGGATTTGAATAATTGTTCTGAATTCTTAGAATTGTGTAAATTTGTAATGTACCTAAGTTAATAGCGAGCGAAGCGAGCTTAGTTTGCGAAGCAAACCATATAAGATTGCGTAGCAATTTTCGGGAGTTGGCGAGCGTTAGCGAGAAGGGGGCGCAGTCCACTAGTTTATACTATTATACTATAATATTACACATTTTTAAGGAAACATTTGTTCAAGCATACCTACCTACATTCATTTAATACGTTAATGTTTCACATATTAAATGAATAGTTTATTTTTCGAAAACTATTTTATTCAGCATCAACTACCTACGAAAGAAAATTATAAAAATATTTTATTTAAAAAAATGTTATTAACAGAATCGTTTGAAATTTCAGTCGTTTCGTTTATTTTATAATTTTTTTATATTTTAAGTAATTATTTTTTATTTTCTTTAGCTTTTTACCGCAGTTTAAGTCATATTTTAATTTCTAATCCTAATTTTTTTTTAAATTCCCTAACATTTGCAATGGTGTTTGTCTTATGATTTTGGTTTGCCTTTTTAAAACTTAATATATCTAAGAAGCCCAGAAAATAATAATGTTTTATCAAGTGTGGTTAAATGATGTGACTTGAGTTCTGTTTATTTCACGGCATTTGCTATTATTGTTCAAATGATCTGCTGCTGCTACTGTTTTCTTTATCAGTATACTAACTCCTTTCATGAAAGAAAGTTAAAATGTGAGTGACTTGTGCTAAAGATTTTTTTTAAACTATTTACTTACGTCTAGCGAATAGTTTTACTGTTGTTGTAAAAAATCGCGTGACTGAAAAATAAGTATTCTACAACGATAAATAAATAGCCAATATTTAAAACAAACAAGCTTTAGAAATAGCACTTTAATTTGCAAAAACTTCAAAACAAATTGGGATTTTGAAACAAAATTTGCGTCAAGTTCAAAACTAAAAGTGTTTCTCTCATCATGTCGAATTTTCACTCAATTTCAGCGAGCTGCAGATCGATCCAAAATGGATATTTTCTCTTACAAGTTGAACTGTTAATAATCATCAAACTAATAAATGAATTTTAATTTTTTTTATTTTGTTGTGCTCTTTGTGCTTTTTTCTACATGCCATCGTACTTTCAAGTTTCTAAGCCTTATATATTTTGTGCAACTAAGCAAAGCAAAATGTTACCAAAAAAAGGAGAAAAATTATAAATAAAGGCACTTATAGGTATAATAACTTCCGAACGAATTACAATTTTGAAAAACAGTCTGTGTTACGTTTATGACCAAATACTGTCGATTCAGCAATTCAAATTTCAGCAATTCTGCACTTGCATTCCTGAGAGCTGTAGAGTGGCCCGTATGATATTTTTTCCTACAAGTTTAACAATTAGTAGTTCTCGAACTAATTGTCAAATAATAATTTTTTATTCCATTGTGCTTTTCGTTCTTTTTTCTATACACCTTTATAATTTCAAACTTTTAAGTATTACAGTTTTTGCGCAGTAAAACAAAATGTAACATTAAATTAAACACCAAAAACTTCTTTTGATTTATATAGAGAGATAATATGACACAAATCAAGCTAAAAATGAATCTCGATTTGTTCACTAAAGAAAGGGTAATATTTTGAGGCATTTATAAGTCTAGTTAGAAAATTACTGACATTTTTTGGCAGAAAAATCCTCTAACCAGAATAAAGGAAATTGTAGAACAAATATACGTTATTTTGAAAAAATACAAATATTTTTTTTTCTAAAAATAAAGAAAAGGAGCTTTTAAAGGATGTGATCTTAATCCTTCTCCCTGCGGACAATAAACTTAATGCAAGCCAAACCTCTTTAAAAGTTTTCAAAACAGCTCCTCTGTTGGCAGAACAAAAAAAAGTAATGCTTCCAATAATGTAAGTAAGGGTAATGGATTAGGTCTGCGCACTTTCTTTGTGTTCATATTTTATTCTTGATTCCTTCTAATTAAATTTATACTTCTAAACATTTTTTTCTGCCAAAAAGTACAGGTTAAAAAACAATTGTGCGCAAGGTCAAGTTGCTTTATTTTAAAACTAGTTGCATAATCTGTCATTTAAAAATTAGTTTTTCTTGAACTAGTGATTTTATGAACTATTTGATGTTATTAATAGTATTTCTTAAGGAAAGCAAATTAAAGATTACTTCTATATATTTAAAATATGAAGGAATTATGTTATTTAAACTATGTTCTCTGACCCTGACCTGGGCTAAGAAATAAAATCGACAGCTTGAGTTTTATCCTTTAGTTGAGCTTTCAACTCGATATAGTTATGCACATTAGCCAAGGCATAAATTATATTGTTATTTTCTTCTTTAGTTTTTTTTTCTTTTAAAAATCGTACTAATGTGTAGCAACAAGATTTGAACTCTTTTTATAGCTTCTTTACTTGTCAGATTTAGTGAAGAGGAAAAACGGCAAAATAATAATAATAGCATTGAGCAATATTTTTTCTTTACCGTGAAATTTTTCAACAAGTCTTGAATATTTTCACGTGGCTGATTTCAAATCAACCATCTGTTTCTCTCTCCAAGCAACAGTTTTTTTTTTATTTCAAATAACTTTTTCAGTCTAACCCTTGGTGAAATATGCAAGTTTAAAAGCTTTATATATGACAGAGAGTCTCATGAATGTCATGACAAACTTCTTAGGGACATAGGGCACATTATCAGGATTAAAATCGCACAGGAACTCATGTCATGAAATGTCGTCGTATGCCCCTAGAGGAATTTCCTATTATGAACTGTTTCTTCGTGCGTTTCTGAACAGGTCATAATGCGGAAAGTGCCTCTAGCCGCGTATGAAGACATTTTCGGGCATGGATGCCCGTGCAATTTTAACCCTGATGATGTCCCCGAGAAGTTTGCAGCAACGTTTACCGTTATATCCTTTGTACCCTTTGTACCAAGGTATACCCTTTTATAAACCGTTTTTAAAGTCGTACATTTCGACAAAAAGTAGACTAAAAATGTTATATGTAGCTATAGAATCAAAACTATAAAAGTTTAGTTTTCTTTTCTCGCTAATTATCTTTAAATAATTCAAATTTGTTAGTATCCCTATACATGTTCCATAATCCCTTACATGGCAACAAAATGGCTTTTTATTTTCAAAAATCTCTCCATTGGTAAAAAAAAACTTTTGAATGCGTTTCGCTATTAAAACAGAAATGTTTTATTTTTGATTCTTGTTCCGTTCCAAATGCTGAAATCGAAAAGAAATTGCATCTGCTGTCTTTGCCTCGGGAAAAAGCAGACATGCATTCCCTATCTTACCTCACTTTCCAAAGCAAAGGAGCTATCCATTCCCATCGGGAAGGAGCTTGGAATTGGAGGCCCAGTCAGGAAAAATCTCCATCTTCCTCGTAACATAGCTCTCTATCACTCTTTTGAATTTCAGATTTTTCCTCTGCAGGGATATGTATCATGATGGGAAAGTCCTTCCACTGGCGATTTTCGATTTAATTACGAAACTTTTACCCTCTGTTTTTAATGTTGGAATATTCTGGAATTGTGTGAAATTAGGGAAGACAATGTAATTTTTCTGAGAATTGAAACTTCTGAGTAATACTGAAAACGTGTCATTAAATTTCCTCTAGGTGACACTAATATCGAAATATGAATAATTCTCCAGTTGGATTTAATGTAAGGTTAATTATTCCATAAGTTTACATAGCTTGTTCGGTATTGATTTTAAGCAATTTAATCAATGCTGTGATTAATCCTACACTGAGAAAAAAATGTATGATCAAAATCACCAAATTCACCTTGTTTTTGACTCTATGGGAACACAGAAAACAAGGTAATTTTTACCGAAACGCTTTGGTAATGACTTTTCTGATAAAATTAACAATATAATATGGCTTTCATTACCTTACTGCTTCGCGGTAAATGCGCTAAAATTTGATAATTGTATGCAAAAGTCAGTAATTACAACAGAGATATTATTTTTTATAGTTTTAATTTATGATTTGAGACACCAATTTAAATTGGTGTTAACAATTTAAATTATTGTTATGCTATAAGGTTATCGTTATAAATCATTGGCAAAGTAAAATTATTTCTCCTTTATTTGGTCTTACTGTGTCACACATTAAGTTTAATTTTTTTCAAAAAGAGTTGATTATTTTTAAATTTATTTTAATTGCAGTTATCATATTAACAAAAATGTTCTTACCTAAAATTATAATTTCATCTTTTATTTACAAAATAATCTGTTAGTTTCTGAAAGAATAACGGCTTTAAAAAAAAAAGAAGGAGAAGTAACCATGATCGTTGAACGGAAGGATAAGATTTTGGAGCCCTCTAGTCTCCAAACTCAAGACAGCAATCACAAGTTTTCCTAAAAATAAGAAAAAACTAATATCCTGAAATCAGTAATGGTAACAATATAAAAAAGATAATCTATCACACTTTTAACAATAAAAACTCAGCCGCATAATTTTATTAAATTAAATTATTACTTGCCTAACGTAAATTTTGAATATTTTAGTTATTCATGTTAACTCTTTGAGAAGCAAAAAAAATTTTTTTAAATAAAACATTAGAATTGTCAAAATTATTCTAGTTTGGCTCCAGTAGAACAATTTATTTAAATCAAATTTATTAAATTTTTACATTGTTTCTACAAAATATGTGGTTAGCATTGAAGACCACGGCCCTTCAACGAATTAACGCAAGGACCACTTGAGGACCGTGATCACACTGTACAAGATCACGCGATTCTCCAGTCACGGCTTACGGTATGGAGGAGATCCTGCCTGACCCTACCGGTCCAAGATCACGCGGGTGTGATCTCACTTCGGTACTCTCCTATCACAACTCCTATTATTATTTATACTCTCAGAGAGTGCTGACTTGGAGAAGTACTTCTTTTTCTATTCGCCCGTTTCGAAGAGATGTCAACACGTGGAAACTTGAAGCTGGAATTGAAATCATTGCAAATTTTACTTATAATTTTATATAAGTAATATAATTAATAATTTTACTTATCATGTGCGCAAATCTGTCTACTTGTATGCTATTTAGCATGTTTGGCATTATCTTCTCATGGCTTGAATTAATATTATAATCAAAATATCACAATATATTTTTTGAATTCATCAAAATTTAGGCTTAATAGCACTTTGCCATTTGCTATCTATACGAATGAAAGAACATCTATTCTATAAAAGTCAGATTGATTCCTGAGAAAGCATCAGCGAATTATATGTGAATAGAAGCTTCCTCGGTCATCGCTAGATAAAATGACCTTTTCTTTTGCTTCCTGTCTTATTGTTCCCTTCCTAAGTCAGTAATAAAAGCTAAGATTACACGCTAGAGAATAAGATAACTAGATTATCTTTCTTGAAGAATTTAGGAATCGAACTTTTTGCTTGAGGAGAAGGGAAAAAAAAGAAAAAAAAACGCGAAAACATTTAGATCTAATTTACTGGATTATCGTAACACTCAAGGGAAGCTTACAACTAACTTCGATTTTAGATGTAAAGAAATCGGTATAGAACCTGATTGAAATGATCCGTAATAAAAAAACATTATTCAAAATGAGAAGAGATTTAAGCCTTACATTATTATTTTACTTTATCTATTTCTTCTTTATCACTGTAGATAAACAGCAGAATTAAGCATCTTTCTGTAGACATCTACTGCTGACGTATGTGAAATTTAACTACGAAAAAATAATTAAATTTAATATTGCTAAGCTAAAAGATGACATTAGTAATTTCACAATTGAGTTTCTGGGACGCGTATGCCCATTGGAAGCGAAGTACAGTTGATTCTAAACTTCGGTTTTAATCCAATCCAATTTTGAGAGCATGATAAACATTCATATAGTTAAGGATTCTATTCTAAATCCTCCGTTTAAGCCCCTATACCTATCTGTCCACTATTGTCTACATATTCTAGTTCAACTTCCCTTCACTGTTTATTTATCCTAGCGTAACTGCTTTCCAATAATTGAGAAATCAGCCATCATGAAATCAAAAATTCAAAATTTCTGATTTCAAAAATAAATCCGAGATAGAAAACTTGTACATCTGTAAGTCATACACAATTAACCTTTTGGTGCATTTAAGACAACGGTATCCATTTTATACATATTTTTTCTGAAACTCTAATTACAGGTAAAAATACATTTTGGTATATTTTAATTATAAAATACAGTTACTAAAAAAAAAAATTTTAATAACTTTGGCTTCTAAAAGCGTGTGTCCCGCAGTGGACTGCTCGTAAAGACACTGTTCAGAGCAGAACACCAAAGTAAAGCATCACTGTCTGCTGTCAGTGAGCGGGTGGTTGACCTCTTTGATCAGCCTGCGTAGGAACCGAGGGTGCACGGTGTCGATCTTCGTTAAACTGTTCTACCGTGAAGTGTTCGTCTTTGCGCTCTGGTCATCGGGCTACCAAAGCAGGGAAGACATCCCCTCCTCAGAAGATAAAAATTGTGATGGCATGTCTTTGGATCATCCTCAGGGTTGTTTCACAGACCGACGCGAATTGTCCATTGTGCAACTCTAATGCGACATAAATAGTAAAAAGTACCTGCCTAGAAACTTGTTTTTATTAATTTAATAACGTAAAGTAAGTGCGAAAAGAAACAAATAATAATAATAAAATATTACTAATGATGATATCTCAATAAGCCTCTCACTTTTATACATTGTTTTAACTGTGCTGGAGTTTTTCGTGGATTTCAAATATATTAATATTTTTGTTGTATATTCAATCAATAAAAATAATTAAATGTGGACTACAATAATAAATATAAACAGAAACATGACGGTGGGTAACAAAAAAATGCACATAGCATGCCAATAAGTTAGCCAATCTGCTTTATCTGTTTCTTTGCACAAACGCACATTAAGTGCTTCCTAATATAAATTTAAAGTTATTTTATGCTCTTATGAAAACTCTTCATACTTAATACCATTCTTATCAATAGAATCTGTATTAGTCTGTTATCTTTCAATATAATAAAATTATGAAAAGTTTTAGGGCAAAGTATTCTTTGGTGGCTCAATATTACATATCACGGAACCCAGAAAAAAAAGTATGGTCAAAACTACCAGAATATGGTAAAATTTACCGTGATTCTGCCTCTGTAGGTACACCAAGAACTCAATCGTTTTTACCGAAGCGCTTTGGTAATGATTTTGATAAAATTAGCAATAAAATATAATTTTATAATTTATGATAAAATTTGGTAAATAAAGCAATATTTCGTAATTTTACCATGAAACCTTAGAGCATGGTATAAAAATCTTTTTTTCAGTTAAATTTACTTTTCAGTTCGTATATTTTAGTAAATATGTTGTAATAAGAGCCAGAAAATCCGGTAAACTATTACCATATAAACGAAAATATTACCATGTAATAAATATGTGATAAAATTTGGTAAATAAGGCAATATATGGTAATTTTCCCATGACACCTTAGAGCATGGCATGAAAATAATTTATTCGGTTAAATTTACAATTCAGTTTTGTATGTTTCAATAAATGTGTTGCAGTAAGAACCAGAAATTCCGGTAAACCGAAACCATACAAAAGGAAGAATTACCAAATGAATGATTCAATTAACGTCTATTTTGATATTTTTAACCAGTACAGTTTTTTTTAATCAGAAATATCATTACCATAGCACATTGATTTTACTAAACTTTTTTCCTCCGAGTATAAATAATGATTAAAGGTTAGATTTGCTACGAGTATAAAAATGTCAAAGTAGAATTTGTTTACAATAACATTAAATGCTACTTTATGGCTGTTATGAGTTAACCCTACACTTAATGAATAAACTATTTTCTACAAGTAATAATAGTTTTAAATATTTATCCGAGCCATTTTTTCTTAAAATATATCATTTTAGAATATAAGAAAGAAAGCAAAATTTTGTATTAACAATAATTAATGAAAATAAATAAAGAAGGTAGATATTTTAAGAAGTTTAGAAGTTTCACGCGGAACATAAATTGCTTTTAACACATTAGCATTTCATTAACTTCAAAGTTGAAGAGAGCTCAGAGGTGATGATTAAATTTTCCACTTGTTTTCCTTAGAGGTAAATGGGAGGAGGCAAATGGCGTTACAAACTGTTTACTCAATCTACTGCAAATTAAGTTGGCAGCACTTCTACTAAGTTTAATTATCCCATTTGCTGTTTGCAACCTTTTGCATCTTTACAAAAGTCTCCAAGACTTTGTTACTTGGACAAGTGTTATAATTGTAGATTTACTTTTCTGAAATCTCTGTTTAATTTTCGTAATTGGAATTTTTCATGAAAAGGTAGAGCAATAAAAATTCTTCTAATTCAATTTCAAACAAAATACTGAGAATATACCTGAATTTTGAAATTTTTGGATGGCTACTTTGTGTGTTTGTTTAAAGTAAAATAAATTTGGATAAGAAATGCTAATTTTTAATTTTAGTATTACTTAATAACATACAAATAACATATTTTCTCATTCCCAAAATTTATAATTAACAAAGCTGTTTTTCCATTAATTTAAGTGTGAAAAATTACAGTACATCAATATTATAAATTAGTTGTTCAACTCGAACAGTTAACCTCTCTTACCCTAAACAATTCTGTGTCAAATTACGGTATAAAATACCGGCACTTTGTCTCCATCTGTGAAAACCCATTTTTACAGTAAAATTTTATACCGTAAATTTTTCAGTAATATTTGTTTAATTAGATAGATTCAGAGATTTTATTGTTGTTATTACTTTAAAAATTTCCGCAATTTTTACGATAATATTATTTAATTAAAATGATTCAATGATTTTACGATAATTATTACTGTAAAAATTACGGTTTATCAAATTTTTTGATCCATATTATGTTCCAGTAGAATTGGATTTTACGGTAAAATGTACCGACACTCTGAATGCCGGTACATTTTACTGAAATTTGATCCGTTTTTTTAACAGTGCGTATATTTTGAATAGTTACACAGTTACACAGTTTAGAATAGTTACACAGTTTGTACTTTTTATTTAAAAAAAAAATTCTAGTTCAAGAGTATGAAATAAAGAACAATTAAATTGTCGTTCGAAGTATATAAACTTTGTTAAATACACTTTAAATACTCGCGATATTATAACTAGCTAAAAAAGTCGATGTTGTAATCTACTTTTGTGTCAAATAATGTTCATTTTGTCATTTCATCTAGTATATGCACATAACAATTGAATGCGTCAAAAAATTACCATGATACTTTGTTCTGTGTAATGTGTATACAAGAAAATATATATTTTTAGAATCTTTTTCACAAATGAAGTCAAAAAACTTACACATACTTGAAATTGCTAATTTAATTTTAAGCATTGAATGATGAAAGTTTTATCCAAATCTTTAATATCAGAGTGAGAAAAGGAAGAGGGAAAAATCAAAACCAATTAACTTGTCTAAGGAAATTTAGGGCTACTGCTAATGATTGCTTAAATATAAATGTTCAACCATTTCTTCATTTTTTACGAAGACTCTAAAAACACATGTTATTTTACGGGACACCTTGCATGCATTTTGTCAATAATATAAAAGTTATAAAAGTTATTGTTCATTAACAAATTTATGCATAGCTTCTTAAATGAAATAAACATTTTTTTAAAGTGAGTGATGTTTTAAATTTCTAATACCAATGAATGTAATTAATTTTATAACTTAATAATCTATGAATATCAATAATAATAATCAATAATTGAATACCAACTATTTCTGATCTTTAGAACTATTTAAAACACCGCAATACAAGCGTGAAAAAATGATTGAATGATTTTAAGCTTGAATTATCTCGTTAACTCTCAGTTACATTGCTGTTCTAAGACACCACATGTAAAAAAAACTAAAGGAAAATTCAAATTCTAATTTTTATTTATTTATTTCGTTTTGAAAAAGAGTTATGATTGAAATTTGCATTACCACCAAATGCATTTTTCTACCTAAAAATCAATGAACTTAAATCGCAACTAGTTAACAAGCTTTTAGATCTACTATAAACATTCCAATACAAGCGCAAAAGAAATGTTTGAATAATTCTAAACTTGATTTATCTCGTCAACTTAAAAATCTGAGTCACATTGTTGTTTCAAAAAAGCTCATGAAAAAAAACAATAGTCCAAATTTATGTATAAAATTATCATACTTACTGAAGAAATTTTAGAAATTTTTTAGAAAAAATTCATAAAAGAACTTTCACTTCATGGAATACTGCAAGTTATCATCTTATCAAACGATAATCAAAACGAAGAAATGGAATATCCAATAATTAAAGACAAATGAGAAGTAGCAATTCTGCAGTCAAGTGAACTTTGGATTCAATTTGAAATAAACAATTGCTAATGCTATCAAAAGTACAAAACAAAAACACTAAATGCTATTTTTTTAAAAATATTGACAATATTTAAAATTGTATTATTAGTCAACTGCAAACGATATTTTAAAATAAGTTTTCCTTTGTTTTGTGACGTTGAAGTGTGTATTCTCTTAAAATCGCATCCAGTTACGCTTGCTCCGAATCGTTGAAACCGGTGCAGTTCGTAAAGAGTTGAAGATTCAGAATACTTATAAATTTGGTTTTTAGAGAGCATCTGTCTTATAAGCAGTTCGTTGTGAAACTTGATATTTTAAAATACTATTTATTTATTTTTTAATTAATGTGATTTGAATTTTAGTTCAGTTACATTTTTACTCTGCTGCAAGGTAAGAAAAAACCATTATCCCTATGGACAAAGCCTGTTCGCATCTAAGTGTGCGCCAAATGGATGCCAAGCTCCCAGCGAGATCGTATATCAATATCGTCAAACTCTTGAAACGACGTTGCTCAACCTCCTCTTTGCTTGCTTTCTTATTAATAATAATAGCAGTTATTAACAACAATAATCAATTAACAAGTAATACGAATGAATAAATATAATATCTAAAAATCATAACAAATGTACGTCTTTCTGTTCGAAATTAAAGAAACTAATGAAAGAATAATAAATATTATTTCTCGCAGATGATTTCCTTCTACAGCGAAACTAAAGTAAAAATTCTTTATTTTGCATTTGATTCGTTAAGAGCATGTCAGCACAAGATGCGCCATTTTTAGCAGAACAATCAAATCCAATGCTTTAGCAACGTCATATAGTTGTTGTTTTCTTGTTTGTTTTTTTTTTTTTTTTTGTTTTTTTGTTTTTTTTTTTTTTCAAGCGCGAGTGTTATTGAAATTATTGAACTCGTATTTATTGAAATATATCGCAGAGTCTTGGATTCCAGTAAGGTTACGAAACTACAGCTTTTTTTTTAAATAATTCCATGATATATATCGTAATAGATAGTGCGAATTAAATTTTAAATTGACTTCTGAAAGCTTTTATATTGTTTTGAAAGTATATTTGTATAATTTGATAATGAAATAAAACGGTACTATATGCAGTCGCCGATGATTACTTAACTCCTTTACCGAAATGGTCTTTTCTTAACCTGTTATAGAACTTTCGAAATCCTCTGACATTCACACTATATTCTACGTTTTTTCTGAACTATATTCGTTTTTATATAATTTAAATGTGATTCAAAATTTTAAAAAATAATAATAATTTTTTTAGAAAATTATGTTTAAGAAGTACCCATTTTGTAAATTCACATAAGTGTTATTTGGCTTATGCATAACTATTTTGAGTGAATAACAGCTTGCATGCAAGAACAGGTACGAAATGTGTGTTATTAAATACAAAATATATTTGAATCGTTAATTCTTGTTTTAGCACATAACATTTTATCTTTATTAAAGCAAAATCGCAAATTTACGATTTTCTTTCGAGGTTTAGAATGTAATGTGTTCAGAAGAATTTCAGTTGAAAATAATAGGAATCAAATACGATGGGATTTTCCAAGAATGGTATCGCGTGGTAAAACGGTATAAAAATTTGATTGCAATAGAAAAAGTTTCCGCAAGAATTAAGAAACACTACAAAACAATCATACGCCTGTAACGATTTGGAAAAAAATAATATATTTATCATTAGGTTAACGCAAAGCTCTAAGAAATCCACTAAGAAACTATTTAATTTGATATTAGAAAGTTGTACCTAAATGTTCTGTATATGGTAAAAGTCGCTGTAATTATATTTAACAAATTTTTCATCAAAAGGCAAAATTGTGCTTAACGCCACTTTTTGCGTTTTGATTACCCCCATTATCCTCATATTTGTAGACTATAAAGGACAATAATTGGTCTCACTGCCCCTTTAAAACATTAAAAAGGAAACAAATTGTACAATTTATTTTCTATTATAATTCATTTCTTTGGTTTCTATAACATTTCAAGATTTATTTATTTTTTAAATTATAATTTTTTTGTTTATTTTCTTTACAGTTATTTCATTTTATATTGTTATTATTATTGAAATTATTAGCAGACCGGTCTGCGCAGGGGGCAGGGAACTGTCCTTGCATCAGAAAGGTCCTGGGTTCGAATCCCGGGCAAGGCATGGATGTTTGTTTCTCTCTCTCCGTGTTCTATGTCCTTTCTCCTTTGTGTGTGAAAGTTACTCGCCCTATAAACGGGTTGTGGTTGTGTGAATGGCGTGGCAGAAGTCGAATTCCTGGCCATAGATGGCTCCACTGAAAAACAGGAGCAATCGCACCCCACTGCCTAAACAGGCATACGAAAAAGAAAAAATTATTATTTTGTTTATTTCACTTGTTTTTCGTTCTTGTTTATTCCATTTATTTTTATTCTTATACTTGGTTTTATTTATCATTAAATTTTTATGTTATTTTATTTATTGTTTTAATTTCTTTTTTTAAATTTGCTAAACAGTAAGATGAGATTAAATTACAAATAGTAAATGTAAAAAAAAATCCTAAACACACTCCAAAATAAGATTTAGTTCTTAGAAAAGTATTTTGAGGTATAATTTTTATAAAACAAAAATTAATTACTTCTCTGAAAATAAATGAATCAGCCAACTTTTCTATTTGATTATCTAAAGCCTTAATCTAAATACAAAACAGGTACAATTGTTTGCATTTCGGAAAATTTTAAAAACCAACTTATGAAAACAAAATAATGAATAGAAATAAGAAGTAAGATTAAAAGGAATTATGTAAACAGACAAGAAACTTTATAAAGTATAAAATCCAGCTAAATACACTGGAAAAAACATTAATTGATTAAAATATTACATTCTTAAGAATGCACTACTTTTAAAACCAGTTTTTTAAAAATGATATAATAGATTTCTTTCTAAATTTGATATTTCAGCATCCAAAACCAGAAAAAATTAGAAAGGAAACTTTAAATTCTTGGTCCCGAGTTTATAATAGGACTATGAGCTTAAAAAAATATGCGATTTAAAAATAAAAATTAACTTCTTTAGATGACAAAAAGATTAAACTGGTAATTTAATTATTTAAATGGATAAGTTTAAACTTTTTTATCTTGAGGGGGGTTTTTTTCGAAGTTTAAATGGCTTCTTCAAATGTGCAATGTAATTAAATTAGTAGATGCATTTAAATAAAAAAGAAAAGATTTTCTTTCAGCATGTTTTTACAATTTAAAGTTTCAAAAATGTCAAAATTACTTGTTGCATTTAACTTAAAAAGGAAATAACTAAGTACTTTTTCATGGGTGTCCTTAAAACGTTTATCTGTGAAATTCTTATTCCTCATTAAAATATCTAGATTTTAAATTAGAGAAAAAGATGTTGAAAGATGTTAGAAATTATACTGTTAAAAAGTAGATTTTTAATTAAAAAAATTTTGATCATGCACTTTCCGATTATGCTTACTTTTTCTATTATGCTTTTGCGATTATTCTTTATATTTATATTTAAACTTGCCAACCGGCCTGTGTAGGGGGCAGGGAACTGTCCTTGCATCAGAAAGGTCCTGGGTTCGAATCCCGGGCAAGGCATGGATGTTTCTTTCTCTCTGTGTGTGTTCTATGTCCTTTCTCCTTTGTGTGTGAATATGACCCGCCCTATAAACGTGTTGTGGTTGTGTGAATGGAGTGGAAGAAGTCAAATTCCTGGCCATAGATAGCGCCACTGAAAAACAGGAGGAATCGCGTCCCCACTGCCTAAACAGGCATAAGACAGAAAAGAAGAAGAAAAACTTGTAACTTTTGAAAACTATAATGTATTTTATTGTTTAGAAAATACAGTTCAATAAGATTACAACTGACCCTATAAAATTTATTAAATTCTTTCAAAAATTCCTCAATAATCCTTTTCAAAAATTGATCAAATTTGAAGACAAATAAAAGACCTTAAAAATAGTATTCTCAAGAAGATACAAACTAGTACAAAATTCTCTATATATTCTCTAAGAAAAAACAAAAACACTATCAAGCTATGAAGAATCACGGTTAAGGAAAGTTCAATTAATAAACATTAAAATTTTTAATGATTGCTTAAATGATTGCGAGAGGTCACAGAACTGAATTAACAGGTACCGTAAACCGGGGCGAGTCTACCCATTTTTTCAGTTTGTCAACTTTCAAGTGGTCAAACTTTTGTAAATATTAAAGAAAAAAGGCTTTTAATAGGTGTTTCAGAATCGCTATTTATCCCTCTTTAAAGCTGTGAAATCGATTTTAGAAAATATTAACAGTTACGCTGTTACTGTATATTTTTATAGAACTGCTGACAAATCTCGCGTATGGGGCGAGTCTACCCATTCTACTAAAATGAATGTTAACATTGTAAATAATCAAATTTTACTATTAAATTGTTATTTTAGTTACTATATAGGATATTTATGAAGTAAAATTCATAACTTTATTATATATTCCATTTTTTTATTCATAAAATAACACAAATTGAGTATTTGATCGATTATCACATTTTTATCAGAGTTTTGTTTTTATAATCATTAACATTATAAAATAACATTTTTTTCTGATTATTGTTGATAAAAATAAATTAAAATTAATATAAATTTACAATTAAATAATTAATAAATAATAATAATTAAAGATTATTAACAAAATCGAAATTCAAACATTGGGAATCATGAAAAGTTTCGTATGAATATAATTTCGAACCATCTGTAATAATAAATAATAATTTATTTAACTTGCATTAAATAAAAAAGTTAATTTTGTAATATAAAAATTGAAAAAATAGGTAAAATAAACATATTTTATATTTACATTTATATTTAACCTATAAATTTTCTTATTAATGATAAATTTATCAATGCAGAATTAAAATAATATACTCAAATTCATTTAAAATGACTTAACTTTAATATAAACAAAGTTCTAAATTATATAATTATGCTTTATTAAAACTAAATACGAATGGGTAGACTCGCCCCGCGAATTCTGGCTTTTTGTTTACAACAGCAAAACTTACATTCTTTTTGGTTTTTTTTCATATAAAATTAATGTAATCTTAGTCTTAGATAAGTTTATCACTTGACCAAAGTGAAAATAGTAATAATAATAATATACTTATGGAGCACCAACTAAAAGTTTGCTGATTTTCAATACAAATCTCTCAAAAGACGTTTGAACAGGTCGGTTAAAAAGATACCAAATAAATAAAAACGGATCAAACTACTACAGCGCCATCTTCCTTAGAGTCTGAACTAAGTCCTCCGTCGGTAAAAATTTTTTTATTTACAATTTAAAATAATGAAAATTAAATAAAACTAAAATGGGTAGACTCGCCCCGGTTTACGGTAATTACTGTAAATACAATCCAATCAAGAAATTTAAAGAAGTGTTGATGTTTTAACAACCTCATTCCTCGATAGTGATTTGTGAGATTATGGTAATTTTTTTGTTTCCTACACT
Organism: Parasteatoda tepidariorum; assembly: GCF_982258835.1. NCBI lineage: Eukaryota > Metazoa > Arthropoda > Arachnida > Araneae > Theridiidae > Parasteatoda > Parasteatoda tepidariorum. The sequence goes on along the minus strand of NC_141756.1, from coordinate 80,001,776 downwards.
TTTATACACGCTTAAAAATCAATTTGCTACCCCTAATGAGCATATATTCCTTTTGTCTCCATTCTTCATTCGAGAAATTTCGAAAAGTATAAGGGTGGTGGTTAGAAAACACCACATATAACATTATCATTCTATAGAAGAAATAGTTTTTAAAGTTTTATGTGTTAAAATTTTTACTTATAGAAATTAAAGTTGTTTTTTTATCGCATAAAAAGTAATATTTAGATGAGATTGGGCATTTTTAATCTGTCACAATGACTTTCAAGACTTTAATTTTACATTACTTCTTTAATTTTATGCATATTAACATTTAGTACTTACATATGTTATAATTTTATACCTTTTTTTTAATTATAGTTTCTAAAAAATTACAAGGGTGACCCCTATCATTTGTACAAAGATACCACTATAAGCCCATATTACTTTTTTGCATAATCACATTTTTAAAAAAAATTAAGGGTTTTTTTAAATTTGTTACTTTTTTAGGTTTCTAATTCAGTTTAAAAGATCATATAAATCTTAATACTAAGCACTCAGCGTTGCTGAATGCTAAAACTTTTTATAAATAATAACACAATAGCTGAACACAATTGTATTATTAATTCCGGGAATCGAGGTTTATTATTTCCGGGAATAGGGAATATAGGTTAAATTCTTCCAAACGTATTTTGCTTGTATTTCAATAAGTTCTTTCAATAATAAAAAAAAACATTTACACATCCTAACTTGCTCGTATTTTTAAAATAAATAAAATTGAATAAATCATTTAGCGGATTAGTTTTGTTTTGTCTTGTTTTGTAATAATTAAGCTTTCCAAAAGCATATAAACTGTATTTTTACACTTCATAGCAAAAAAATACGTTATCACAAAAGTATTTATTCTTAATTAAAATCCAAAACCAAAAAACATAGATGATTTTCTTTTCTTTTCTTAAGAGAAAGAAGGTAATATCTTTCAGAGAAACTGCTACACCTCTTTTTAATTTTCAATAATAACTTGTTCTAATCCGTTTTAATGAAAAAAAGGATTAATACCGTGAAATAAGTCTTAATTAAATATGTTTCGCTGTAGAAAATTAAGATCTTACTTATTGAGTAACTTTATTTACTGTTTTAGGATTATTTTAAGAAATAAATTCAGAATGAAAAAAATTAATCGCTTAAAAGCATTAAATCTTTTAGCTAGGGACTATAAATTCAAATAAATCTTGAATATAAGGGCTTATTTTTTTAATAAAATTAATCTTTTTTAATATGTTTATTAAAATGCAGCGCAGTTATAATTAGATAATTTTACAGTTTAATGGGTATTTAAATAATTTTAGGTTTAGTCAATATTTAATTTTTATAATAGTATAAAAGAATAATTAATTTCATAAAAATCTTAAAAGATTAAAAGTATATTTAAAAAATGAATAAATTGTGCTACAGTACATTTTTTCCTACATGTGTCTTTAATATTTTCATAACTGTTTCCTGACTAAACTTATAATAATAAAAACATTATATTTAAAAACAAGCTACTAAATAACAATAAATAATTCTAAACTAATTAAAATTATTTTATAGAAATTTTGCTTTTGATGAAGTAATTACAAAAATTCTTAATACCAATTTTTCTTATATTCATTCAACAAAATCTATTATTGCTCTATCTAGGAGTTAGAATGTAATCCAAAATAAAATATGAACTTCATATTTCATTATAAAATATATTTCGGAAGAAAAAGATTTCTTCAAAATTTTAACTATATACCAAAATTAGTTTTTTTTATAATAGATTGAGGAATTAATTCTATGAAACCCGATTTAACTAAATATGTTTTGAAAACTTTAAAATTTTAATAAAAACTATATTTTTAAAAAAAATTATAATATAATAAAAAAAAAATTTAATAAAAATTTACTTCTATGTTGCGGAATTATATTTTAAAGAATATTCTTTAATAAAGTGAAAACTACATCGTGGTTTAAAGAAATTAATTTAATCAATTCTGCCTTAGTTATATCAATAAGTGAAAGAAGTTCAAATAAAAAAACTAAATACTAGTATTTACAATGTAACAAACTCTCATTTTTTTTAAATAAACATTAAGAAATAAACCTTTTTTATACTTTCAATTACGGCATGAAAGACTCATTTTTTGATTCATTTTTTGGTTTTAGAGTAATTTTGGGAAACATTTGATCAAATGAGATATTTTTTTCTTGTTCGTACTTGCCAATCATGAATTTCGACGTTGGGCTTTCTAAATCTTGACCAGAAGATTAGAATTCAAGATTCCATATTATTGCGTTATTTTGACGCCTAGACCTTTTGTACTGTTTATAATGTTTTCGTCTTTGAATATGGCGATAATTACGACAGATGGCTCGAAGGTTATTTAAACCGCATTTTGCTTGAAAAATGCTTTGGAAATGTATATTTCGTTTAAGTTTTTCATGACATTTTAAAAAAGCTATTAACCATAACCAAAAAAAAGTTAGTAAGTTTCATATTGAGGCCGCATGAAATTAATTTTTCTGTTAATAATATATTTCGCTGGTGTTTTAATTTTGCCTTTACGTTTTGCGCTTTATCTAAGGGATTATGAAAAAAATATGCAGCGATGCTTAAACGACTTTTAACTCACGATTGAATGAAAAATGTGAACGAGTAGATAATCTATGTTGACAGATGAATATTGTATATGCGCGTCCTAAATGTATGATTCTTCCTTTAGATTGTATCCTCGTTTGTGTATTGTACCTTAATGAAATTATAAATTTTCTTGTTACTGAATAAAAAACATGGTGACAACACCTTACACTGAGTAGTGTAAAAGAACATTCTAGATGTTTTACTTCACCAGGAGTTATCCTTGGTTAGATGAACATAAATGGTGCAAAGTAATTTACACCATTTTTGGTATTCAGACGCACGCGAAATGTTGACTGTGTATCGATTTTCTAAAGTGTTCTAACATCGGTATTTTCTTAAGTGAAAATAATTCACGGAAAGTGTGAAAGCGCGTAAGCTTTTCCTATTATAAATTTTTAAATTTAAACTATACCCTTTACAATACAAAGAAAAGTTTTGATGTTAACTTGAAATAAAATATGCCTTCCCACAATTGTTTGGGTTGTACAATATCATATGCATAGAAGTACTACCTCAGTTTTCACAGTGCACAAAATAATTAAGCTGAACCAACGAAGGAGACGGCTAAATGATAGCATCATTTAAATAAGCTTAATAAATCTTCTGGATAGTATAAAAATGAAGAAAAACGTACACATTGGAGGATTAAACGTTAATGTTTAAGCAAGAAAAAAAATAAGATTATCACAATTTAAGCAAACATTACCGAGATCAACCTCAGAAACTAATCGACCAAATCTTTAGAAACCACTTTTCTTCGGGGGAAACTGAGACACTTTCAAATTTTATTCAAAACTCAGTATCAACTTCGATAAGTATTCGTCATATTTTGGATAATGCTTTTCTTTTCTTCTTACTTCATTAATTTTAACCGCATATTTTTTCCTTTATGTTCTGTACAAAATTATGAAAACATACCGTTTACTAAAGTGATTCAAAAGCATATACATTTCCCGTATCCGTATAGGAACATCAATTAGTTTCTCTTTTTTTGGGGAGGGGTATTTAAATTCGGAAATGAAATATATACATATATTAATATGCTTCTTCCTAGCAAAATGATATAATTGTTATAAATGATATTTTGCATTTTACACACCGTTCTACAAAACTGACCATCATTATGTACACAACATTGACAGCTATATTGACCCTTTCTTCTCTAGATTTTAGTCGAACGTGATGGAGTGTTCCGTTAAATAAAATATTTACCCAATCATCACCTGCATACCAATACCCGTGATCTGAATCCTGACCGTCAAAGTTAACCGTCAACTCTGTCTTATCTATAATATTCTCTTACCTTAACCATTTTATAGACAGTTATAATTTTAAATTTCTTCTACATTGAAAACGATGATTGTATTTATTTATTATTAAAGTTTAAATACTACTTACTATGAGTGCATTGTATTAAAGTTTATTTTTTAAAAAATGTTAGAAGGAGGGTGATTTAATTAATAATCTTTATATCTTAATCAACTTCTGAAAGACGTCAGCTATAGTTATTAAAATAATATTAAGTTATAATAAAGTATAAATAAAAATAAATAATGGTAGAATAAAATTATATACTAGAGACCATAGATAATTTTTACATTATCTTTAAAAGTAAGAGCTACTATAGTCATAAAAATGCTATTGTTGCGTATTGTATGCGATTTCTGAAATTTTAATGGCAATATCAGCTTTACTTTAGTTACTATTTGCGACCTTAGCCATTAGGTGACATCTCAGGGAAAAAAATTAACAGCTAAAGCACTTAATTAATGTCTTGGTGTGAGAAAGAAACTTTCAACATTAAAGGTATATTTTTTTCATTCCATTTTTATTTTCTGAATTTGAGTTTTGAATAAAAGTATACAGCTGAATTGCATATCGTTACAGAAGAGACAATTTTTAAAATTTGAAAACTTTAATTACAAAAAATAAGAATAGATTACTTTATACAATGGATTATTTTATTCAAACCAAGCGATGATTGTACCTTGGAATATGTTGTATAATATAACTTTTGATATTTTTGAAATCTTTAGCTAAAAGGGAATGTGTTCTGTTACAAATTTTTAAATGCGAGAAATATTATAGTCTATAAATTGTTTAAAACTTTTAGTTTGTCCTTTAGAGAGAAAAAGGATAGCCATTAAAAATTAAACGATTCTTTCCATGAGTTTATGGCACGTTCTTTAATGTTTAATTTTTATTTTCCAAGTTCAGGGATCAACGTGAATGGCATTAGTATTTTTAAAGTTCTCTGGAACCAGTTTACTTTTTTCTTAGCTGTGTTTTTAAAACATATTTTTATAAAATTGCTTAGTTGATGGGGTACCTGCAAGCCATGACACAAGAGAGGGTCGAATCTGATTGACTGCGAAATCTTGGTACCTGCTTATGCCCCGATATCTTTATAATGTATCTGTATCACTAAAAAGTAACAAAATAAAAAATTTAAATGCACTTGAAAATGAGTTAGAGATGGGAAAAGAACATGAAGTAAATTTACTGATATGGATTAAGAAATAAAAATGCCTTAAAAATAGATATATAAATCTAACAGTTAACAAAAATTCGCTTAGAAGAAAAAAATAATAGTGTACTTATGGCTTATATAGGATAAAAGAATTTTTAAAAAATGTATTTGGTAAAAATATGAAGTTAATTTTCTTTCAGTTCCGTCAAGTATGACATAAACACTTTAATAATTGAAAAATTTAAGAAACAAAACCCATTATAGGAAGAAAAGTTAATGAAAACTATCTAAAATATATTTAACTTGTAAAATCATTAAAAATTTTAAGAAAATATTCGAAAAAGTGTTCGCTTTCCAATCAAGGTGAACCGAGTTCGAATCCCAGCGATAGCTGGCCAATACGGATTCCGACCACAGTGCTGACGTAAAATATCCTCAGTGGTAGACGGATAGTGGGTTAGAGTCCCTTTGCAATTTGGCAAACAATAGGAAGTTTTCGTGGCTTTTCTCTTAATGTAGCGCAAATGCGGGTTAATTCCGCATTTGCGGATTCCATCAAAAGAGTCCTCCACGAAAGTAAATTTCTATCAATGATTGATCCAGGAGTTCCTTTGTCTTCGGAATCGGGTTTTAAATTACAAGGCTACGGAGTTAAACATTAATAATCGCAAACCCAAAATTGGGTCGACTGCTCAACCTCTGTAATATTTTTTAAAAAATGCATAACTTCTAGCGCAAAAGCATGGGTAATTTCCTCAAAAAAATGAAGACTTCTTCAATTTAAATAAAATATTATATCCCATTTTAATGCTCGAATATAAATTTATGTGGTTTTGAAAAAAATCTTTAAAATAATACTTTTAATAAAATGCGACTCTTAATCCCTAATTCAATTAAATGGTCAAATTAAAAAACGTGAAATATGCTAATAAAAAAATTCACTATATCCTTTAACCCTTAAATATTTTCCTCTTTCGCAAACTCACCTAAGATATGGTACTCTTTTTCTCTTTTTTCTCTTTCTTTAGGACATGCGGTGAATCATAAATTTCTTTTATCCTAGAAAAAAATCCCCTGCTTTTCTTTGAACTTTTCTTACTAAAAAAAAAAATATCCATTATTTTGTCCCTCTTTACGCCTTGGTATAAAACCTAAACACGGATATATTTCCTACCATTAGTATTATGAAATATTCAGTTCACCTTTCCTGTCACATTTCGGTAACTTGCAAAGTGGCAAGAAAATATATTTGACCACAAAAATAAACAGACTTTTCCCAATATACTGTCTGAGAGAGCGAGAAAGAACGAGAAAGAGTTGTCACCTGAAAATAAAAATATTATTCCACATGGACATGTCTCATTTTTTTGTCTCCTTACTTCTTTAAATCTACTGGGTCACCATCATATGGTTTATTATCATCTGGGATTCTTTTCCTAACTATTTGAACCATTCTTTGCCGATATTTTATCACATATGTTATGTAAGCCAAATATTCTTTTTCTTTTTTGGCTGATATGGAAATTAATGATTTCTATGTATACAAGTTGCCAAAAACATAAGGTAAATATGTCCATTTGTTATATATTGCAGATTGTAATATTTCTAAACTCCAGTTGTGTCAAAATATTAGGAAAATATTTTTTCATTCAAAAATATTATTCCATATGGAGTTGTCGCTTTTTTCTTCTTTACTTCTTTAAATCTACTGGGTCACCATTATACGGTTTATTAACATCCGGGATTCTTTTCCAAACTATTTGAACCATTTTTGCCGATATTTTATCACAGATGTTGCCTAAGCCAAATATTCTTTTTTTTTTAGCTGATATGAAAATTAATGATTTCTATGTATACACGTTGCCAAAAACATAAGGTAAATATGTTCATTTATTATATATTGCAGTTTGTAATATTTCTAAACTTTAGTTGTGTCAAAATATTAGGAAAACATTTTTTCATTCAAAAATATTATTCCATATTGGAGATGTCGCTTTTTTTTCTTTACTTCTTTAAATCTACTGGGTCACCATTATATGGTTTATTAACATCCGGGATTCCTTTCCCAACTATTTGAACCCTTTTTTGCCGATATTTTATCACATATGTTGTGTATACCTTTGAGCATAAAAAGAAATTAATGATTTCTATGTATACATGTTGCCAAAAACAGAACGTAAATCTGTCCAGTTGTTTTATGTTGCAGTTTATATTATTCTAACTCTAACTGTAAACTCTAACTCTAGTCTCACTAACTGTAAACTCTAACTGTAACTGTAAACTCTAACTCGGTTCTTCTAAACTCTAACTGTGTCAAAATATTAAGAAAACATTTTTTTTCAGAATATCTTTTGCTTTTGTCTTTATTATTTTTGGCAAAATGTGTTTTCCTGACCGAAATTTGAATCATTATGTTGCAAAATTCTTCTTCTTTCAAGGCACTACAGCCTGTTGCAGGCAAAGTACGTCCCCAGGTTGTCTTTTCTGTCCGGTCCTATCGGCTGCAAGGCATTTCCAGTCTCCCATTTTTACTATGTGAAAGTCTTTCTCCACGGAATCAAGCCACCCGATTGGTGATCTTCCTCGTTTTCTGATCACCATGGGTAGTCTTTTCTATCTGGTCCTAACGGCTGCAAGGCATTTCCAGTTTCCCCTTTTTACTATATGAAAGCCTTTCACCACCGAATCAAGCCACCTGTTTGTTGATCTTCCTCGTTTTCTGGTCACCATGGGTAGTCTTTTCTATCTGGTATTATCGGCTGCAAAACATTTCCAGTTTCCCATTTTTATTATATGAAAGCCTTTCTCCACCGAATCAAGTCACCCGATTGGTGGTCTTCCTCGTTTTCCGATCACCATGGGATTATTGACTGGGTTTGTATTATCAGGTCGGAATATATCGAAATTTTAACAAAATAACGTATTATAAATAGTAGGATAAATATAAACAAAAAAACTTATGATAATCTGTGCATTAAAAAAAGTTCTTATGATCTGTTCATAAAAATCAAAATTGAAATGAAATGGAACTTAAAATTGAAAGTTATTTCTGCAGTGTTGATTAGAGTGAATACGTTTGAAAGATATGTTAAAGTTATTTACTTTCTACACTAAAATAAGACATTGTAAAATTAACTACAATTTTGAAAAATTCTTACAAACAGATGAAAATTTAAAAAAAAAATGAGAAAACTGTGGTGTCTGATATGAAAGAACTACGGTAGAATTTTTTGCCATGAGCCAAGCAGATAATTACTTTATCCTCAGGAATTACACTGATATAGTTCATTTAAAAAATTAGAATTCATTTATAAAATCTCTTATGATTTATACACACTGATTCAGAAAAGCATTTATCAATTTGGAGGGAAAAAGAATATCATGAAAATTGCAAAATGCATTGCCATCCTTGGCCGAAAATGTCATCGTAAGCAGCTTGAGTTGTTTCCTTAGTATAAACTTCCTGTTAGTTTACCTTAAATCGGTATTTTACTTATCTTAATTTGATGTCAAATAAACGTTTACTAATAACTATTGTCATAAATTGCATTCAAATGGACGCTAAATTAGCTCTTTTATTGATTGTTGTTGTTGTTAATTTACGTCGCACTAGAGCTTCACAATGAGCTATTGGCGACGGTCTGGGAAACATACCGGAGGATGATCCGAAGACATGCCATCACAATTCTGATCCTCTGCGGAGGGGATGGCACCCCCGCTTCGGTAGCCCGACGACCTGCGCGCGAAGTCGAGCACTTTACGGTAACACAGCTTAACGAGGACCAATACCGCACACCCTCGGTCCCTACGCAGACTGATCCAAGTGGTCACCCACCCGCACACTGACCGTAGCCAGAGATGCTTGACTTCGGTGATCTGCTGGGAACCGTGTCTTAACGATCAGTCCACTGCGGGACTGTTTTATTGATATTTAGTGATTTAGTGGACAGCAATGTTAAAGCTTGTCGGGTTAGCTGCCAAATGATTAAATTACGATTGCATAAATTCTGAACCTACTTAAGTAAAATTTTCAACGAAAAAACCTAGAAAACGGGAAATTTAAATTTAAATAAGATAAATGAAAAATCCGGTTTAAAGGCACACGAATAGGAAATTTATGTTAGAAAAGCGCCCATTGCTGCTTACTTTGACATTGTAGAGTTCACTAGATCAGACCTGCGGATTGGAATACCGAACCTGCGACCTCTCATCCTGATATTCTTCCTGCTGTCAGAAATTAACTGCAACTGACTGCAGGATACTGATGTCGTAATTATTCATCGCACATTTTCTCCAGTATATATATGCATCTGTTAAACCACAAAACCACTACTACTCTGTTATACTCTATTTTGAATTTTAATTTGTTTTTAAGTTAGTCACGCAGCTTTTGTGACTCTATCATTTTCCAGGAAAATAAAAGTATTTATTTTTATCTTGTGATTGTTTTAATATTGTCTTTGGTTCCGTAAAAATGTAGGAACGCTATTCCTCGTTCCCACATAATGGTGACCCGGTGAATTACTACGGTTGACCGAAGAAAGATAACAACATATAGAATACAGTGGTTTCCAGTCATCGGATAATTCTATCTACGAAAGTGGTGTATTAAAACAACTTACATGGATATTTCAAATTTTAAAGTAAGTGAGATTTTGGTTTTCTTTCTTGACCGATTGTGATGACTTATGTGAAGATTGAAGTTGGTCATTCTCCTGTTAGCCTCTTTTGATTAAGTAGAGTATTTTAACTTAAGTAAATGTAGGGCTAATCTGGTAATTTAATTGTTGATAAATTCTTACGTGTGTCTTGCATAATTGACAGTAAGACTATTTTTCTCTTTTCAATAATTTAATGCATTGTAATTGTAGACATTTATGATGCCTGTTGAGGACAAGGACTCTAAAAATTTAGAACTTTCTCGTGTTGCTTTTAAAGCACCTATTTTTTGGGAAGCAGAACCTGAGCTTTGGTTCCACCAGTTGGAATCACAATTTGTGATAGCAGGAATAACAACCGATGAAACTAAATACCATTGTGTAGTTTCCGCTTTGGACAGTAAGGCTCTATCTTCTATAAGAGATATAATTCGTAACCCTCCCAAATCTAATGCATATGAAAGTTTAAAATCTAAAATAATCGAAACCTTTTCTCAATCAGAATCAGCTCAGTTAAAATTGCTGCTACAGGATTTGCAGTTGGGTGATAAACGACCGTCACAGCTTCTGTTAGAGATGCAAAATCTCTCTTGCCAAAAGCTCAACAACGATATATCGCGTACTTTGTGGCAACAACGTTTGCCAGTTCATGTGCAGCAAATTTTGTCTGTTTGCAAAGACCCAATTAATGAACTAGCTTTAATTGCCGATAAGATATGCGAAATATCTTGTTTCCAATCTGTATCTGAAGTTAAAAATTCTCAGGATAATTTAACTCTTCAATCCTTGCGTGAAGAAATTTCGATTCTTAGCGCTAACGTTGAGAGATTATCTAGATCCTCTAGAAAACGTAATCGTGATAGAAGTCGCAATCGTCGATACAGACATTCAAATTCACGTAGTCGTACTCCTGACAATCTACGTACCGGTAAATTATGTTGGTATCATAATCGTTTTGGTAATAAAGCACACAAGTGCATACAACCATGCCAATTTTCGGAAAACTAAACGGCTCGTCTGATGTAGCGACGGCAGATGTTAGCCAGTCTCACAGTCGCCTTTTTGTTTATGACAAAATATCTGGTTTCAGATTTCTCGTAGACAGCGGGGCTGCAGTTAGCTGTTTTCCTAAAAATTTAACAAAAAATAACATAATTCAGGAATTAAATTTGTATGCTGCAAACGGTTCTAAAATTTCAACTTACGGCAGTAAGCGCTTAGAACTAGATCTTGGCTTGCGTAGAAGGTTTGACTTCAATTTTATCATTGCTGATGTGTCAAGCCCTATTATTGGTGCGGATTTTTTGGAACGTTTCGGACTGTTGGTCGATGTTAAAAATCGTCGATTGCTTGACAGTTTGACAACAGTTTTTTCTAAGGGCATTTCATGTCCTGGACCATCATTTGGATTAACTTTGGTCTCATCAGAGAACCGTTATCATGATTTGTTGATCAAATATCCGAATATTTTAAGTTTCAATCAAAATGCACCGCGCCAAGACTACGGTGTGACACATTGCATTGAAACATTTGGATCCCCGGTTTTTTCTAAAGCAAGACGTCTATCGCCTGAGAAATTTAAAATTGTTCGTAAAGAATTCGCCGATTTAATAAAGCAAGGTATTGTTCGTCCATCTAAAAGCCCGTGGGCAAGCCCGATACATTTAGTTCCAAAGAAAAACGGAGAATTTCGAATATGCGGTGATTTTCGTCGTTTAAATGCCAAAACTATTCCTGATAGATATCCGATACCTCATATCCAGGATTTTTCGCATAATTTAAATGGAAAAACTGTTTTTTCTAAATTAGATTTAGTAAAAGCATATAACCAAATAAGAGTTGAAACTTCCGATGTACCTAAAACAGCAGTTATCACACCAATTGGACTTTTTGAATATATATTTATGCCTTTCGGTTTAAGAAATGCCGCACAAACATTTCAACGTTTTATTGATAATGTTTTAAGAGACATAGATTGCTGTATAGCATATTTGGATGATATTTTCATTTTCTCTGAAACCGAAGAAAAGCATAAATCGGATTTAGACAAAGTTCTTAAACGTTTAAATGATTTCAATTTAATAATTAACTTAGAAAAATGCGTTTTTGGTGTTAATGAAGTTAATTTTTTGGGATATTTAGTTTCAAAGGATGGTATTCAGCCTATACCTGAAAAAGTAAAAGCTTTAAGAGACTTTCCTTTACCTAAATTTGTAGAACAATTACGCAGATTTTTAGCTATGGTAAATTTCTATCACAGATTTTTTAAAAATGCAGCTAAAATCCAATCTTGTTTACACGATTTAACTAAAGGTAAAGCTAAAAAAGATAAAACACCTCTAGTTTGGACTGATAGGGAAATTTCTGCTTTTGAGGCAGTTAAAGATGCGATTGCAAATGCTGTTTTGCTAGCACATCTCTTACCAAATGCAAATTTATCTCTTGCTGTAGATTCTTCAGATTTTGCTATCGTTGCAGTTTTGCAACAAAAAGTAAACAATGAATTACAGCCTTTGAGTTTTTATTCTCGCAAACTTAATGCTGCAGAGCAAAAATACAGCACTTATGATAGGGAATTGCTTGCAATTTATTCAGCAATCAAACATTTTCGGCACATGCTTGAAGGTCGAAATTTTCTAGTGTACACTGATCACAAACCTCTCATTTATGCATTTCAACAAAAAAGTGAGAAATGCTCTCCAAGACAAATGCGACATTTAGAGTTTATTAGTCAGTACACTACAGATTTAAGACATATTCCCGGTAGTGAAAATATAGTTGCTGACACTTTTTCGAGAATTTCTTCCTTTAGTTTTAATAATTCAAGTGACATAAATTTTGAAGAGATTGCGGAGGCACAAGTTAATGACACGGAGCTTCACTCTTTACTTGAGTCTAATTCCGGTCTCGAACTTAAACCTATGAATCTCCCAAATTCAAAAACTATCTTTTGTGATGTTTCTACTGGTGATATAAGACCATACATTCCTAAAGACTTTCGTTGGAGTATTTTTCAGACTTTTCATGGTTTATCTCATCCCGGAGGAAGAGTAACTTTAGACCTCATCAAGAAGAGATTCGTATGGAAATCCATGACCAAACACATAAAGCTTTGGTGCAAGACTTGCCTCTCATGCCAAAAATCTAAAGTTGGACGCCACACGAAATCCCCTCTAGGAGAATATGAACTTCCTAGTGCCAGATTTTCGCATGTTCATATAGACATCGTGGGTCCTCTACCACCTTCAAGAGATTACAGGTACCTACTTACATGTATTGACCGTTTTTCTAGGTGGCCTGAGGCATTTCCAATGCAGAATCAGACAGCTGACACAGTTGCAGAAACGTTCTTTGCTGGTTGGATAGCCAGATTTGGCGTTCCGGAGACTGTCACAACTGATCAAGGCCGTCAGTTTGAATCTGAACTTTTTTCTTCCTTGACTAAGTTTTTGGGAACACAGAAAACCAGGACGGTAGCTTATAATCCAAAGTGTAATGGAGCTATAGAAAGGTTCCATAGAAGCCTGAAAAATGCAATTAAATGCCACCTAACTGAGCGCTGGATGGAAGTTTTACCAACAGTTTTGTTGGGCATTCGCTCAAGTTTAAAGGAAGATATTGATTGTACACCAGTTGAAATGGTGTATGGTTGTTCGATACGCCTTCCAGGTGAATTTTTTCGCAACTCTTTTTCTAAACCTGTAACATCTCATTCTGATTTTTTACAGAAACTTCGTGAAAAAATGAGAGACTTGCGCCCTGTTCCTCTGAATACTCGTGGTGCCACACGTCCAATCTTCATCAGCAAAGATCTGCAGTCTTGTAGCCACGTTTTTGTCAGGATAGACAGTGTCCGACGTCCCTTGGAACAGCCCTATAAAGGCCCATTTAAAGTAATTTCACGAACTAACAAAGTTTTTGTTCTAGATCTTGAAGGTCAGAAATCTAGTGTTTCGATCGACAGATTAAAGCCTGCTTATTTTCTATCCGATGAAGTTTCAGACTCTACCAATCAGTCTCCTATGGTAAAGCCAGAAGTAACTACTAGGTCTGGAAGGAAAGTTCGATTTGTCCTGCCATTCCAAGCCTAAACGTCTTACAGACTGGAAGGGGAGTACTGTAGAGTTCACTAGATCAGACCTGCGGATTGGAATACCGAACCTGCGACCTCTCATCCTGATATTCTTCCTGCTGTCAGAAATTAACTGCAACTGACTGCAGGATACTGATGTCGTAATTATTCATCGCACATTTTCTCCAGTATATATATGCATCTGTTAAACCACAAAACCACTACTACTCTGTTATACTCTATTTTGAATTTTAATTTGTTTTTAAGTTAGTCACGCAGCTTTTGTGACTCTATCATTTTCCAGGAAAATAAAAGTATTTATTTTTATCTTGTGATTGTTTTAATATTGTCTTTGGTTCCGTAAAAATGTAGGAACGCTATTCCTCGTTCCCACAACATTTTCAGCCTAGGGTTGCTGCGCATTTCTCATTGAAACCATTGAACTAAATCATACTGCTTAAGACGAACTTATGAAACAGTGAAAGATCTGATTGCTTTTTAAGAATAAGAATGAAAGAATAGGAAAGAATGGGGGGTGGAAGAGCAGTGAAAAAGGGAATAAATTTAGATGAAAGATATTTTTTCCTCCCATTTGAAATTTCTGAAAATGGATTGAGATTTTGAAACATCAAAAAATTAAATAATAATTCCCATTTTTTGTTGCAGATTTGGATTCTCCAAAAACAAATTATCCAATGTGACAGAAAGCTTTTATACAAAGAGCATTTTTAAAATGATCGAAAAATTTATTAGTTTGATTGATTCCCGGGGTCGAAAAAAGGTGATTTACTCCACTTTTTGTTGTCAAGAAATTACTGAAATATGTATCGTCAAAAGAAATTGAGCTCAGATTTTAATACTCTAGATCGCCTGATTGTAGTCAAAATTTCGAATGCAAGATTCAATAACTTCCCAGGCATAATAAGTAGTTAAATAACAAGGTTATAATAAATAAAAAAAAAGTATACGTTGAGCATGCCTGTTTTATTTCTAGGTCCCAAAGTGAGTTCCATAAATTTTATTTATATAACCTTATAGCAGTACCTACCTTAATAAAATAATACATATCTTCAATGATCAAATGACGAAGTATTGCCTAGGCGTTTGAAATATTCCTTTCAGCTTTCGCCTTACTTAATTTTGCAGCATTTCTAAACTTTTTCAATACATGAATCACAGTTTCTTGAAAATTATATCAGAACTTTTTAAGTTATTTTTCTTTTCGATCCTTTATTCAAAATATATCCTACAGAGAATGTCCCATTCAACTATTATAACAATAAAATGTTCAATATATCTTTCACATCACGTTTTCTCTTATTTTAAATAAAAAATAAAGTTCTATTTCCCCTTGGGGTGAAAATTATTTCTAGGATATTTTCTTCTTGGTGCATATAAGATAAAGATTGGAAAAAATTTTCGTAAATAGAAATAATAAATTACTGTCTATCATAAAACTTAAAGGAAAGATCACGAGTTCAATCCATCGGAGAAAACATTAATAATGATCAGTAACTTCAATAAAACAATAAAGAGAAAAATGTTAATAATAATTACAGAGTGGCTAGATTAATATTCAAAATTAAAATCGTCATTTATTTAAGGATCTAGTTTTATAAGTAGGCTCCTTACAAAATAAAGCACACCTTTGAAGTCGAACACTTTCTGTTCTTATATGTCTTGTAATTTTTATACCAAAAAAAAATTATTTTTATAAGTTCAAGTTTATTTTTATTTATTATAATATTGAAAATTTTAATTATATTTATTTTCTGTTTGAAACGGTTAGTAAAAAGTTGCCTCTTTAAAATTGCTATACGTACTTAGTTTTTTTTTAATTAATTCTTTTATATAACATTATTTTTCAGTTTTGATTCAATGTTTTTATGATCATTGTTTTTATTTACATATGATTCCTGTTTTTTTACTAACTTCCAGTGTCTTTAAACAAGCTGCAGTTTTCATGTTATATTTTTCAATATTTTGACCACTTTTTAAAATAAAATCATGTGCTACAGAAAGTCGTCCCCTCTATTTTGTCTCTATTTTGTATTTAAGTTAGAACTAGAATTACTTATCAAAAAATTGGCAACATTAGAAACTTATTTACTCTGATATTTTTAGTGTTCTTTTTAGGCTGTCGTTAGAAAAGGAAATTTGAATGCATTGGATCATAAAATTTTTTTGTAAGGTGTCTTTTTTATATGTTTCCTATGTTCCCATGGATTTTTATAGAGATAATAAAACTTTCAGTTTGAGCTCAATCATTAAACAATACTTTGCAAAAAAAAATTATGCATTTTTGCAGTGCTTCCGTAAAAAAAATTAACTTTTAAGCGAATTTAAAGTTCATTTTATATCCTGTGTTTCTTGTCTCCTATGTTACGTGTCTGTTTGTCATGTGTTTTTAATTATAGCGACTAATATTATTTTAAATGTCACTAGTATGGCTTTATTTCTATTTTTGAATATAAATACTTAAACACCTCAAGTTCAGAAGTAAAAAAAAAATTTTTTTTTACTGCTTTTTAACATAAGTGACTTGTTTGTGTCTTGGGAATAACCTACGTATACAATTACCTACATTTGAAGAATAGTAATTAATCATCCTCTTATATGTAAATCCCATATAAGAGAGTTATGACAGAAACGAAAGTCATAACACTGTTATATGGTATGTTTTTATGACAGAAGCGAAAGCAAAGCATTTATTAATAAATTAGTGCTTTTTTTAATTCTGCGAAAGATATTTGAATACTTTAACTTGAGTGTATAAAGTTAAAAGACGTCACAGCACAAAATGTCATTATAGGGAGAGTAGAGAGGGAGAAATAAAAAGTTTTGAAATACAAAACAACTGTCTTAAACTTAAAATTTCGAAACAAAACTCTCAATATTTATTCTATATTTATTTTAGCTATGCAATTCAGGTAAAAAGAATTAAATAATAAATAGAAGTTCAATAATAATTTTTTAAATAATAATAATAATAAAACTAAGCTACATTCCTTGTGGATAAATTCCTCAAAATCTGTAATCTACCACTTTTTTCTGCTCCCAAATCCGCAGTTTTACGCAGAGCAACGCATCTTTAAAGAGCTTTTTTGCCACAGCTTTAAAGAGATAGTCTACGTCTATTGTAAATGTTTGTTTTGTGGTGAAAGTTAAAATGATATTCCTCTAGATTAACGCTTTAAAATTACGGATTTTTGCAAAATCTCTTATTTAAGTTTGATATTTTTTCACGGTGCATGCACAATTACTTGAAATTTTTCGTATAGGAACGCGCAGAAGCTAATATAAATTTTTCGAAATCTCCCTATCTCTTTTAAAACGTGTTTCAAAAAAAATTGCTTATTTAAAATCAGCGGTAATTTAATAAAAAAATTATTTATGTATTTAAAGGCAAAAAAGCAGTGGGAATGTGGTACTAATTCGCTTAGGAGGAACGCAAAAAATGGCCATATTATTATTAACACCAAGGATGCTTAATTGATTTAGATAATATATGTATATTAAAATGAAAGAAGTAAGCTATGTACAAAAAAGCAAAAGAAATGGAGTGAAGATATTTATTTGCCTAGAAAAACAGCTAGAAATCGTCATACAATCATTAATGACAATGGTGCTTAATTATTGTTGGTAAAATGTTAATCGATATAAAAAAAACTTGCTTACTAAAGAGAAAAAAATAAGGGAGATACTTACAAAGATGGAGATAATTTTAATGAAAATAATTATAAAAAATACTTATTCATTTTGGAAGGCCGTAAAAGATCACCATATTTTTATTTACATTAATGATTTATTAGTATTGATAATACGTATTAATTGAAATAAAATAAATTAAGCTATAAGCTCAAAATCAAAGTTAAAGGAGAAAAGGTTAACCTTTTCTCCTAGAATATTTAGGAAAACCGTAGAAAATCGCTATTCACAGCTAACGTTTAACTATTATGTACTACTGACGGTAATATATTCTACTGGTATTATGGTAATTGGTGCAGTTTTGAAAAGCATTCTACAACGGGTTTGAGGTAATTTCAAAAAGTATTTTTTTCAGTGGTAGCAAAGATAGTGTATTAATATTTTAATGAATTGGAATTAAAAGAATTTTGTTCCACCCCAACTTATAAATATTTTAACAATAAATTAAAGGTCAGATAGAGAAAGGGTCATGATCTAAAATCTGTATCAGGTTCTAATAAGTATTCTATTTTTCTTTTAAGATTCCAGCTTTAGTTGGCTAACACTGACAGATGTATCTTTCACAACTCAAATGTTGAAGGATTATGTAATAAGTACCAAATATACTAATATAGGTATAAAATCTTATATCGATAATTCTGGTGTTTATTAAAGCAGTATCAATACTAATAAGTTTTTACAGTGATACTTTGGAAATAAGTGTTTTACGGCCCCTCGAAAGGGATTTCTACTGGAAAAAATTACTTGGTAGTGGTAAATTTCGACTATTATGAGTTTTCCGGAAGCAATAGCATAATGCCAAGTGATGTTAAATACATTTTATCTTTATTCAAATGAGATAAACTAGAAAAAGAGGAGTTTTGCTTTCTTCAATAACTCAAAGCAACCAAAAAGAGCGACAAATAATATTAAATAAAAAAAACTGAAATTATTTTAGCTACATTAATTGAAAAACTTAGTGGAAGAACCTATTAAGTGACATTTTCAGAACAAAAAAAAGTTGTAAAGGTTGTATGTTATTACCAATTTATTTAAACGCGACATTAATAATTGTTGGCATTATTTTATTTACCAAGGCCTGATTTAAAATTAAAAAAATAATGAAAACATACTAAAAACTAATGTGATTAGTCATGTTTGGATTAAATTGTAAGCAAAAATAGTTCTGTTATATTAAACATACCCATATTGATGCAACCGCTTTTTGTTATTCGTTATGTTTAGATGTGATTATGATGTAATTAGTTATGTTCAGATAAAATTGAAAGCAAAAATAGTTCTGTTACATTAAACATACCCATACTGATGCAACCGTTTTTTTTTTGTTTGTTTTTTTTTATTTTCTCTGATTCATTAATTCCCATAAATATTTTAATTTTCTAGCTCACCCATCAAGCTCTTTAGTAGTGTCCATACATACTTTTCAGTTTTGAACATGATTTCGTAGCGTTTCTCAGTACTGAGTTATTGATTCTTGACTTTTTTTATTCACCCTATGGGAAGATCGGATATTCAGCTGGTTTTATATTAAAAAAAGAAGAAAGGTCATATAAACTTAAAATAAATGAATTGAAAAACTTGAAGATATTGAAAAATTGCGAAGATGTACTGAGAATTAATCTACAAGCCAAGTAAGATACATGGAGAGTAGAATGTGTATGGAGACACCTCCGGACAAAATATCGACAGTTAGAAGACAAATAAAAGTATCAAAAGAAGTCATCCAAGCAAAAGAAAAGAATTATCTAAGAATAAATCTGATGATGGAGATAGCAATTGAGAAAAATAAAAAGGAGTCAAGGTGCATTGTCCAAAGGTGTACAACCTGACACAGAAATACAGAAAATTGAGAACGCAGGAAAAACAAATACACCGGAAGAACAGTTTATGGAAGAGCAATTTAAAGACATAAAAACACACTACTCAGAGAAAGAACTGCTGATGTTTGAAAGAATAAAGAAAGTATTATCAATTTATCTATCAACAACAGTAGAAAAGGATTTAACCCAGCAGCCATTACGTGTGGGAAAGAAAATGGAAAATTGACCTGTGAAAAATCAGAAGTATTGGAAAGATGGAGAGAACACTTTAAAGAATTATTGGATGGTAAAAATTGTATTCTCAACAAAGAGATAGACTTATCACCAGAAGCAGTCTTTAATTCTTATGCTCTTGATGATTCTCCTACTGTGGACGAGGCTAATGAGGCAATCAGACAGCAACCAATCAGCTGCACCGGTTGGTATTAATGCGGAGCTATTGAAAATTAATTAACAAGAGCTGATAAAAGCAGTATATGAAATAATCTTCTGTACCTGAGGTATAGAGAGGATCTCCATTATATGGGTTGAAGCCTGTATATACCCAACTCGGAAAAAAGAAGTTAAAATAGACTATGGAAGTCACAGAGGCATTACTCTTCTGAATACCACATTTAAAACATTTGCTCACATCTTATTGAAACGAGGCCCAAAAACACGCTTTCCTTAAATAAACATTCATTTTTTTCAGCTGATTCGAATTTCTGACCCCTGAAATATAGGGGGTAGCCTCTATATGGAAAATGCGACCCCCGTACTTTGGTCAGAACAGCGATTCAAAGTTTGAATTCCATAATGTACTTTTCGAGTATATCGCCATATCTCGAGAACTTTTGTAAGCGAATTGAAAAAGTTTTTCAAGCAATTATAAAATTCGTTTATCCAAAGATAGTTCCATGCAAAAAATTATTTTAGAAAATAATTATTATTTTTGTTATTATTTTATTAAATGATTGTCGAAAACATTTTGAATTGCAAGGTATATAATTTTTCCCATTGTTTTAAAGTATGTAATTTTGCACGGCAAAATGTAAAATTTGAGCGAAGTTGGTCGAATAACTCCTGAGAATTGAAATTTCAAATATGCGACTTTTTTAGAATTCGATTTCTCAGGAACTATTCAGCAGATTTCTCTTCATTCTTGTATTTCTTAATGTAATGTTACATACTTTTAAATTATGTAAAAAATTGTATAATAGTATGCCTTGCAATTCAAAATTTTTTCGTCTATTAAAAAGTAATAAATATTTGCTGCAATTATTTTTTGCATAGAATTTTATAATTATGTGCAAAATCTTTTTAATTCGTAAAAAAGTGCTCGATACACAAAAAGTAAAATAAAAGTGCTAAATACACAAAAAGTAAAATAAAAGTTATGGTGTCCACACTTTGGATCGCTGTTCTGACCAAACTATGCGAACTGTATTTCCAGATTGCGGTTACCCCCTATATTTTGAGGGTCAGAATCCGTTGAAATAAAGTGATGTCTATTCAGAGAAAGTACGTTTTTGTGCCTGGCTTACAAACTTAAAATGTCCTCTTTATTAATTAATTAGCATATTTGAGGTCAACGCTTCGAACCATTAAGATTGAGTCCTAGAACGTGAAGATCCGATCATTAGATTAAAAGTTGTTCAGGGTGGTTCAATTTTTTTTGGCACACTGTACATCTAAGGAAAAAAACGGACTATTGGGAAATCGAACAAAACAATCTCTTTGAAAATGTGATAACTGATTAATGGAATGAAGAATTACTGTTTTAAAAAACAATGCTTCATTTATTATGGTTTAAAGTTTTATAGATTCAAGACTAGTATTTAATAAAGTTGATAAGATAAAGCATTGATACATTTTCCTAAGATAAAAATTATTCTCCGTTTAATGATAAATTAAAAATATTTTACTATAATTTCTTGAATGCTGTTCTTAAGGAAACAGAAAGAAAAAATATATTTATTTGTTTCGATATGGATATAGCTCATATATAAAAAAACATATCTTTCAACACAAAATACTAATTAAAATAAGTTCAAAGTAAAATAACAGACTATATTATTTTATACTGATCGCTAACAAATAACAAGAATATTTCCTTCATATATTTTTAAATTTTATTTAAAAATGTTCTTAAATATTTATTACTTTCATGCTCTATGTCATATTTCTACGATATTTCTTTAATTTAAAATTTTAACAATACTCTAGTGAGCGGAAATATTTAATGAGATGATATTTTGAAAGCGAGAATAATTTTTTCCACTGACACTCTTTTCTGAATCTGTTTTTAAATTTTCCCATTAATTTCCTTTCTATTCTTTTCACGCTATTCATTCAAAGCGATTTTATAACACGACAATCCAAGTTTCATTTTAAATTTTATACTCTGCAGTATCTTCTTATACAATTTTTCAAAGTGAATTGAGATGTTAAGTAAATTATAACGAGACGACAAATATTTCTTAATCTAAGGAAACTTTACACGAGTTAGATAGCATTTAATTCATGAATAGTTTTTTTCTCTTAAGAAAAAAACTTGATAGTAAGTAATAATGTTCAAAGCATTTAATGTTTTCATATATTAATACCTTGAGACCCTAAATCTAAAGTGTTAAAAAGGGAAAATAGATGCAATGTTATATTTTTAAATATTGTAGACAGCAAGTAAAAAGTTACATCGATTTGCAATTTTATAAATAGCTAATTTTTCCTCTTTGTAATTTTGCCAGTTTATATTATAATAAAGTAATAATAAAAATAATAAAGCAGTTTTTAACAATAATTCCGTTTGAATTTATGCACTAAATATACTGAACAATAAATGTCCTAAAATTTTGTTGTCTTGCTAGATTTGAAATAGCATAAATAAAAGTTCAAATCTGAAATGTTGTTTCAGAGTCTATAACTTAACTGCATTTCATTCAGAAAAGAAAGCTTTCTAACTGATAGCAAATTAAATCTTAAAAACTATGTACTTTTTTGGAATATTTATTTTATTTAATTCCTTCCTTCTTAGTTTTCGTCTGTTACATTTATAAAGTTAATCAATCGAAACTTTTATTGGTGATGCAATCGCAATTTCTACTAAAATCAAAAACAGAGATCTGATTGAAATTTGAGATTTCCAGCTAGTTAGAAAGTGGTGAAAAGTTTGATCGATGGTGAATTTCCTTTAATGCTGTTATGTCAATAAATTCTAGCGGACTTTTCTGGTAATGATTAAAATTCATAAGTGCACTGAGCTTTTGTTAAAAGTGGAGGATATTAATTAATCATAAAGTTATTACTACCGACGATAAATTTTTTTTGACGATAATATCGCGATACAACCAGTCCAAGCTAAGAAGGTACCCCGAGCTACGTACATTTGCTAAAAGTTAAAATATTACTTTTCCCTGGAAGATTGTTCTCTACTAGCTAAGATACTTTTCCTAAGATTCAAGATCTTTAAAACAAGCAACTAATTATTACATATACACTACTGGCCATTCAAATTGCTACATCTGGAAGGAATGCAAATAACAGAATGTTTTTTATTGGGAACATGCATTATAGTTGGAAGATAAAAAGATTAAATTTTCAGGATATTTGGATGTGTAGATCCTGAGGAATCAGTACTCAAAGCAGCCTCCCCTGGCAGCAGTAACAGCAGTTATTTTCCTGGGCGTCGAGTTGAACAGAGATTGGGTAGCATGGACGGGTACAGCATTCCCTGCAGCTTCAACATTATGCCGCAATTCATCGACAGTAGTGACTGACGAGTGGTGGCGTGCAGGTCGTTCAGCAACCATTGACCAGACGTCTTCAATTGGTGAGAGATCAGGAGAACGTGCTAGACAGGGCAACAGGAGAACATGTTCTGTGTCAAGGAAGGTCAGGACATTGCGGGCAACATGCGGTTTTGCATTGTCCTGCTGAAACGTGGCGCTATGGAGGCCTCGGAGATAAGGCAGAGAAACTGGCCCTAACACATCAGAATTGTAACGGCTGCTGTTCAAAGTGCTGGCAATGCGAACAAGAGGTGATCGAGACGTGTATCCAATGACACCCCATACCATTACTCCAGGTGATGGGTCAGTATGACTATGTCGAATGCAAGCTGCCAACAGGCGCTCTCCACGATGTCTGTCATCTCGGCTGTTAGTGATGGGGGCCGCTGATATCATGCACCACTTTCCATATGACCGTCATGAATCCATCGATTTCATATTCTGCTGACAGTCATGGGATCTCGACCAATGCGAGCAGCAATACTTCGGTATGATAAACAGCTATCCCGTTAGGCCACAATTCGATCTCGATGAAGTTCAGACACATGCTGGTAGGCAACACGAGGCATAACACAAACTTTTTCACCCAAGAACAACGCTCAAATTCAATTTCTGTATGAGAAACTTACATTCATATCTCTTCCTTTATACACATTGTAGGTGTTGATACCGCCACCTGCTTTGCATGAATGCGCTGATAAGCAAATCATTAGCATATCACAACATGCTGCATCTGTCCTGCAAATTTCACGTTCGTGGTGTGTCGCCTTTCCGGTGCAGCATCTTTAATGGCCAGTAGTGTAGCTTTAATATGATTAATTTCGGCAATTAAAAGATTTCCGTAAAGACTTGTAGAAACATTAGAAACCCAGTATTAACATAACTTGTTGACAAGGAACTAAAAATTATTTATTTTAGCAAAAATATTATACTCGTATTTAGTTTAACAAGAATCTGTTACAATAAATAAATCAAGCAAATCCAAGGAGCAATTGAATTGGTTAGTTTTTAAACAATATTAATAGTCAAATCAGCAATAATCTATACATTGTAAATAATTCCGGATCAAATTACTGTAAAAAGTACAGACACTATGAGTGCAACGTCCGTAAAGTCAATCTTTACCTTAAAGTTTTACACCATACATTTTACAGTAATATTTTTATAAGTTGCAATGATTCTCTGATTTTGCAGTAAATATTACTGCATATAAAAATCACGGTATATCAGATTTTTTGCTCCTTAAAACTTCACGGTAAAAACGGATTTTACAGTAAAAAGTATTGGCACCCTATACTTTTTATCGTAATTTGATCCGGAATTTTTTTACAGTGTATGCATGTATGCATGAATAAATAAAAATTATTGTTTCAAAAAATTTAACTCTTTTAATTTTTATTTTT
Organism: Parasteatoda tepidariorum; assembly: GCF_982258835.1. Taxonomy (NCBI): domain Eukaryota; kingdom Metazoa; phylum Arthropoda; class Arachnida; order Araneae; family Theridiidae; genus Parasteatoda; species Parasteatoda tepidariorum. The sequence goes on along the minus strand of NC_141756.1, from coordinate 79,977,237 downwards.
TTATAAATAGACAACAGAAAATTTCTAATTTTTTATACGAAAAAAAATTTTTTTATTATTTTAAGTAGTCAAAACCTTATTTTAAGAAAATCGAGAGTGACAATTTTTATTCTGATAAAAGATTTTTTTTTCATTAATTGATAATTCACTGAACCAATCTTTAAAAGTTTCAAACACAGCTGTCGTTACATTAAAATAAGAAAACTCTTAACGCAAACGGCAGAAAAATAAAAGAATTTTTTTTCCTTAAAAAAAGTATTTTCTTTTATCTAAGCATGTACAAATCTAAAAGCAAAGTTTCAAATTCAGTTCTGACGAAAACAAAAGAAGGACTTTTTTTTGAAAAAATAAACTTAAAATGAAGGAGGAAAACTTTCGGAAATTTTAATGGCAGAAAGAACTTTCTGTTTCAAATATTTTTATATTTTTAAATCTATAAATTAATGCATTTCTCAATATTTTTTGGTGGTTGTGGGAGAAAAAAAATGAAGTCTAACTATGACATGGGTTTTAGTAACATTGAAAAATTTTCTTTTTGGGAGGTATTAGTTACATCTTGCAGAATGTAAACATAATAATAGTAACTATTATTAAACTGGATTTAATATACTTACATGAACTAAAACTATATTGGTAAAATCAAAATAAAATATTAACTTTTACTTAACTATTTTGGAAATATCAAAAGGTTATTGGATTAAAATAACCCAAAAAAACTATAAAGCACTGATAAACAAGTTCAAAACTTAGTCTCCAGTTTTGGTATTATAAGCAACACTTTTCTCCATTAAATAAGAAGATAAAATATAAGATAAAAGCACTGCGTTGAAGGGACAGTTGCACAGATTAGAATTTTCATTCAAAAATTACTGTAAAACAGTTGACAAAGCAGTCTTTCCATCCAATTAACCACTAAGTTTCCGTAAAGAACGTTTTTCACCTTTATGGTTTTGAAACCGTTTGCAACTAGTATGGTTAAAAAACCGTACAGTTTTGTATATTCATGGTTTTTTAACCATTTGAAACTAACATGATTTCAAAACCGAAAACAAAAATCTAACTGGATATTGGAGGTAGGTTTTTCGTTAGGACAATGTCATTAGAGTTAAGTTGTGGTTGAGTTGTGTTTTATCAAATGAACCGTGGAATGTGGCTTAGTGTATCTGGTTGTTTCATTTCTCGTAATAAATGGGAAATACTAGACTCTATTGCGTTAAGAACCTTTTTGGTGATTTAGCGATTCTACTTTATTTGAAACTACAGAGCTGGCGTGGCTCAAGGGACAAAGTGCTCACATCTCAATGTGATGAACTGGGATCGAATCCCCACATTGGCTATCAGGCAATTCTGCTCTCAGCTCACGCTGAAGACTATGCTAGCAAACTTATTTAATAGTTATTTTATTAAGTAAAAAAGTTTTGTTAAAAACAGTTTTATTTTTTGTTAATATAAAACAGTTTTTTTTGTTAAAATAACAGTACTTAACAGCTTAAAACAGGCGTCTCCTTTTAAATAACAGTATTTTTCGGTGAAATAAATGATTTTATGCTGGCACACCAGCTGACAGTTTTTTTTTTCTGTAAATTTAACAGATTTCTTTACAATATATAAAAACGTCTATGCTTAACTTAAATGCATAATTTCCTAGTTTAAAAATATAATAATAACGATTAATACAATAATAATTATAATGTTTTTTATTCTTATTGTTACATCATATAACTACTTTTTTTGCCGTGATATTGCATTTTGCTTATTATATTCGTGTGTGGTATAAAGACATTTTTATAACCTACTAAAAAAATCATTCGGAGGAATCCCTTTTTCAGAATCTTTTTATTTACCGTAATCTTACTTAAAAGCATTTACTGTACAGTTCTAGAAAAAACAGGCTAGAATATCAAAAATAAGTACGATGAAAATATTGTTTGTTTGTTTTTTGTTTTGTTTTTCAACATAAACAAAGGAAGAAAGTTGACTTAAAGTTATTCTACTGATTCCTACCATCACAGCTTTTATGCTCAATTTGAGAAAAAAAACAAACATAAATATTTTAGCAATTTAGATAAAAAAGATTTCTTACAAACGATACAAAATAACTTTTAAATGGGATTCTCAAAGTGGGATACATTGGAAAGACTTTAAGAATTACACTGTTTTGAGAGATAAGCATATAATCCTATCAGACTGAAATTTTCCGTTTCTTTCAAATACTTACACAAAACCACTGTTTTTATCTCCGGTATTTGCATTTGTTTTATTTCCAACATTGTTTCCAAAGTATCTATTTTAAAAGCTGGTACCTTGCATGAAAACGACAAACCTAATATTTCACTTATATTATAAATATGTTAAAATGAGCTTTTATTTTCTTAAATTTCGCTCAACCTCGTTAACGAACGCTGCTAATTTTCACCATTAAAAGGTTACTTTATATAAGATATAATAAAAGTGTAGAAAAATATTACATCACTATAAATTATTATTTGGAAAAATATTAGAACAATCAAACAATGAAACATCTTTATATATTATCCTTAGGTTTTTCATAAAATTTTAATTTGATTATTTAAAAAAAAAATTATCTTTACCATATATTCTTAGCACGTCAAAAGCAAAAAAGACCTGTAGAAGATGTAATTAACTTATCTGTTTTAAAGCAGTAAATATATTGAGGAAAATAATTTAATAATTTCAACACATGAATTTATCAATTTTAGTTTTTAATAGTTCAGCAAAATAAGCCATTTGTTAAAAATTATTTTGTAAAGTTTACAAAATCTGCGTATTAAAAACATTCAAGCCGTTATCAAAAAAGCATTTTTATGTTTCTATAAAGTAAAGTGTTTAATTCTTTATTGTTTGAGATTAATTTCACTTTAGTTTAATATCACTTTTAATAAAGAAGGATTAATACATAAGTACATAAAGTAGGATTTAGTTTTATAAGATTTGAAATGTGACTTAAAATTAGATTTACTTTGAATATTTTTTGGCGATCTTATACCATATATCTATACAATTAAAAAAATATTCTAGACATTGTACACGTCTAAAATAAAAATATGTAAAAAAAAAATTTATGTATCTTATTTTTATAATTATCGTTTTCATGACATTTATATCATATATTTCATTATCAATGACACAATGACATTTATTTTTCAGTGACATACATATGTGGTGATAGGTTCGACGCTCATCGTAAAATCAAGTTTATTTCATATTGTTATCTGTTTGTCTTTAATCAATTGTGTTTTTACTTATTTTTGAAGTGAACTGAAATAAGAGTTCTGACGTCATATTCTTAGAATTGTATAAATGCCAGCACGCACATGACAGCCTGTCAGTGATTTCTCTCATCACCTGCTGTGATGATGCTTCTTGTAAATCAAACCAACTTGTATATAAATGTAAATATGTTTAATAAAATATTAGTATCTCAAAGGAGCTATCTTCGCTTACCTCACATAAATATTCATTATGCGATTATTTTCGACAATGATTATAGTGAGATTATTATCGGCATAAATAAATATAAAATACAATGATGCCTAAGTAGAATGCTATAATATTACTATTATCGGCAATGATAAATATACTCTGGTGTCAGAAATTAAGAGAATTTGTAGACTTGGTTTTAATAGAGGGTATGGTCTCTCTTACAGATATACAGGCCTTGAAGCTTGATTTCATACTTGAAATAAGGTAGTTTATCATTCCGACTCAATGATACAAAGACATTTATTTTTAAATGACATTCATAAATATCCATTATGCGATTATTTTTGACAATGATTATATTGAGATTATTATCGGCTTAAATAAATATAAAATACAATGATGCCCAAGTAGAATGCGATAATATTACTATTATCGGCAATGATAAATATACTCTGGTGTCAGAAATTAAGAGAATTTGTAGACTTGGTTTTAATAGGGGGTATGGTCTCTCTTACAGATATACAGGCCTTGAAGCTTGATTTCATATCATAAATGAAATGTTTTTTCTACAAGTTTATTCGAGTAAGATTACCTTTGAAAGTTTTTCTCGTGGCGGTAAATCAATACTCTCCTATTCCTCTACGCAACAGCCAAGAACTCTGAATAATGCAAACCAGTAGCTTTAATCTTATATGTTTACCTTCGAAATCTGCTTTAAAGGATTGCATGTTCTGTTATAATTACTGACTTACTGTCGTGAGAAAAACTCCAACTGGAAATGCGTAAAAACTAATAAAACTATTTTGTTTTTAATATTTTAGGGAACAAAAAAAATCTGTGACAACCCTGAATTATTGCGCTTATCACTTACATCTACTGCTAAGTCTTGGTAATCACAAATATTAGATTTTCTTCCTGGTAATCACTAATATTTGATTACAAAAACAAGCTATAAATGAAATGATTTTCCAACGTTTATTCAAGTAAAATTACCTTTGAAGGTTTTTCTTGTGGTGGTAAATCAATACTCTCCCATTCTTTCTATACAACAGCCAAGAACCCTAAACGAATAATTTACCAATAGTAAACCAATAGTTTTAATCTAATTAAAATTTACTTTAGAAATCTGCCTTAAAAGACCAGACATCAAAGATATAATTTCAATTTGTTTTAATTGTTCATAAAAGTACGAATTATAATATAATCATATAAAATTCATAACTATATAACCATCCCTATTACATTCTGACGTAAACTAAGCCAAGGTATTAAATTTAAATATGTAAAAATATCCTCGGTTATGTTATACCTGAGAGCTTTGCAATTAAAGTCTATAATTAGAACTCTGACAAGACTGTATTTCATAATTAAGTAGTACAGGATGATATTCAAGCAACGCTATTTTAACTTTTGTCTTGTTTAGCTTACCTTTAAATATTTAAAGTTAGTATATTCCCTTACTATTAAAAATTAAAATGATTAATCATGCATAAGCAACATACTACAAGAAGCGATTTTTCAGAAGCTCAGTTAGAAACTAATGAAGGCGATTTTCTAAATTCTATATTCCTATTTAAAATTTACGATTTCTTAATGAACACAGAAAAACTATATTAATTTAATTAAAGAACCTTAGCGTCTACAGATAAAGGAGAAAATAACTTCCCTTCCTAATGCTAAATGATATCATAAAACAGGACATTAACTATAGATGCACGCGTCAAACTCTAGAAGATTACAGAAAAAAATAAATTAGTGGCACAATAAACAAATTAGTTATCAATATTGTGTTTCTACGGTTTTTAAATATTTCGTTTTATTGTGGCTTTTATTATTGTTATTTGCTTTTTTTTTTTTTTTTTTTTTAATGTTGAAATTAGTTAATTTTTAATAATATTTAATGCTACTTGTTTCGTTTTCTTTTCATTTCAAGTTATTTTTTTTTATTGTTTCAAGTTACTAAAGTTCATAGTTAGTGATGTTTAATTTCCAGCATGGACAATTGAACAATGAACACTTTTAAATGTTCTGCATGTCAATCTTTTCGAAAACACACGATTAAAAAATATCCTAATATTATTGATATTGTAACACCAAATTTAAATCATAGTAAAAACTAATTTTCGTACTAGTGATGATTTCGATGTGATTTACATTGCGGGAGGAAATTTTAAACAGCATTTGAAGGCACCGATAACTGTGCGGAAACAGCTCATGGTTTGGTTATACCGGGAGCAGACTATACCAGTGGCACTTAACCTTGAAAAAAAACATCAGAAATGGGGTATGCCGGGCAAATATATGCCGGCAGTGGCATTTAATCTTGAGAAAAACTTCAGCATAGTGTATACCTAACAAATTTATACCGGGTAGTGGCACTTAAATTTAAAAAACATCAGCGTAGAGTATATCAGGCAAATGTGTACCGAGCAGTGGCGCTTACACTTACCGGTAAAATCCTAGAATAGCCCATTCCTTGGTGACTTTTTGAAATCTCGCCAAGTTGGCGATTATTACTTGGATCAATGTTGTTTTTATTATTAAAAAAACAATTTAAATTATTACAAATTTATTAAAATATTTTTTATAAAATAAAATAAAAAAATAATCAAAATAGACTCTCAGTAAGGTTGCAACATATCTCCCTGAAATATCTTCCAGAAACCTAGTTTGGCGAGATTTCAAAAAATCCCATTGGGGTAGGCTATTCTAGGATCCACCCAAGAGTAGGGTAAACCCGGCGGCAATGGCATTCAATTCGCTTGATTAATCCAATTATTAAACATATTTAACAGCGATTATTATGAATTACAGCATTCGATACACGGATGTTGTTATTCATAATAATCGCTGTTTCATTAATATGAATCGCTATTTTCCTTAATAGGAAGGACTGTAATAGTTTTCTCTACGCATTTTTTCATCTCACACAATTGTGTGAGATGAAAACATCATTGGAAATAAAGAATAGCATTAATGCTATTCTTTACTTCAATTTTCAATCTCATCACTTTTCAAAAAATATTAGAAATAAATACAGTCAATTCGCTATAACTCGAAGTACGATAACTCGAATATTACTGTAACTCGATTTTTTTATGTGGTCCCGACCCTTTAATCTTCAATTTCATGCTAATTATTCTCGATTACTCGAATTTTACTCCCTTTAACTCGATTTTTTTTTTGGATCTTTTGAAGTAAAATATAAAAAACCTAGGAGCTGATATCTTGTCCCTTCCTTTGCAACACACACACAATGTCTTTCGCACTCTTCATGGAGAAGCTAAAGCTGTCCCTCTTGAAGTATGTGAACAGTGGTTAAATGAAACGTTACCAAATTTACTTCAAGGATACAGTTAAAATTATGTTTTCAATATTGATGAAATTGGTTTATTTTTTAAATGTCTTCCAAATTAGACTATGATGTTTAAGGATGAAAACTGCTCAGGGGGTAAAATGAGCAAGGAACGTTTGACTGTCCTAGTTGGAGGAATTGCGTCTGGGACAGAGAACTTGCCCTTACTTGCTATCGGAAAATACCGAAATCCCCGATGTTTCAAGAATGTAAAAATGTATCCTTTGGATTACAAGTCTAACAAAAAGTTTTGGATGACATCAGTATTATTTCGCTAAGTAAAGAAAACTGATACTCTCTATGGATAAATGCACAGCGCATAGTGATCTACCAAATTTGAAAGCAGTAAACTTGCAGTTTCTCCCGCAAACACAACAGCAAAGTTGCAGCCGATGGACCAGGGTATCATAAAGTGCTTCAAGCAGTCTTATCGTAAATGGCTTGTCAGAAAAATGATCTTAAATATTGTAAGCATTTAGAAGATTTGTAATTAATAAGCATTAATTAAATAATCCGACAATATTTTTGAAAGTCCCAAACCGAAACTAACGGTAAATCGAACTTCCGATATATCGAAGTTTTTCGTCAGTCCTATCAGATTCGAGTTATCGCGAATTCACTGTAACATCTTTGAACTAAAATATTAACACTAAAAAAGTACACTAATCCTTTCTAGAAAATAATTTTAGAACGAATTCAGTCAATAGGAAGTCAGTTCGAGTCGTCTCTTTTCATCTAACTTTCCCATATCTTAGGAATCAAGCAAAGGCGAACCACATCTTACAATCCTGCTTGTAATATGTTTATAGAGCAACGGCATCGAACTCTGAAAAATAGCATCATGTACCATAATAATCCTCAGTGGACGAAAGTTCTACCTACTGTGCTACTGGGGTTGCGCTCAACATTCAGAGAAGAACTCCAAACAACTCCATCGGAATTGGTTTATGGTTCAAATATAAGATTACGTAGTGATTTTCTTCGGGAGGAGACAAAACTATATCACTTTCCTTGTTCAAAATTTTCTGTTCCAAGGCAACAACGACAACGTTGTACTTTGTAATTTCGACCGAAACATGACTATTATTAAATTGAGCTTCAACATGCGCAAACCATAGTTGTGGACTTTCCTTCCAAAAAGAAGGACGTTTTACTGAGACGCCTTCAATATGTTTAGAAGGAATTGGATTATCGAGCTCTGTATCTCCAGTATTAGGCATAGCTTATTCAATGATTGCAATTGAGTTGTCAAAATCACGTCCGAAAGTCATCAGTGAAGCGAAATGAATGGCTTGAGGAATAAACACATTAAATAATTACCATTTACATTTATTTACAATTTATTCAGGATTCGTTTAGGTTAAATGCGGCATCAAATATTTAAGATACAAATACGCAAAGATAAAATAATAGAACAACATTAAAAAACCATTCTAAGATGTAAGGATTAAAGTTGAAGCAAAAGCAACCCTAAAGTTCACAAATAATAATAAAAACATTCCATGCAGAATACGCGTTTGACGTCACGTCGCTTCAAACCTAATTCGAAAGACATAATAATTATATCATTAATATCTAGAAATTCTTGACCATAGATGGCGCCACTGGAAAACAAGAACAATCGCACCCCCTCTGCCTAAACAGGCCTACGTCAACAACAACAATATTAATATCTAGAAAAATTAACTTCAGCATTGTATGCTTAAGACAACCTTAAAAATAAGTATCTATCACAGATCTGGTTAAAAATTTAATTTGCGCATCTATCGTTAGCGTCATATTATGATGTCATTGAGAATTGGGGATGAGAAGAAGAGAGCTAGAATCTCGTTTCTCACCATCTGATCGTATATAAACAAGATGGTGTGTTAAGGTCAAGCTAAGTTTCTCCACATTAGTTAGAAGGATAATTAATATGAAGGTAATTAAATAGAACGCCGTATCACACATCGAATTTGAAGTGTATTTCTTTCTCCACTATGTCTTTTACTTAACTTAGATTTAATAACTGTTTATGTATTTAATTGTATCCGTGTTATATTTTTGTTCTGTGTAATTGAGAACTTCAATGCATAATTAGTTTTTTATGATCTATGAGTTCGTACTTGTCTTTGTGTTAAATAAGACATATATAGTAAGAGAAATGAAATCTTTGTGAAAGAATCTTTATGAAAGAATATAAACTGTTTCACTTAAAAGAACTGTTACTTAACTGACTTGGATTACTCGAAATAAAATCGCAAAAAACAATTTAAAACGTAAACAAATGCCCGTTTCAACGACCAATCAGGATCCAAATAGCCACACTACGTCACTTGCCGGTATCCCATTAAATACGCTAAGTGAAATTTTCATTCAATACGTTTTCAACAGAAAGTACAATATGTGTACTTTCTGTTCGCATTTAAAGAAACCGATGAAAGAATAATAAATGTTTATTGCCGAAGATTTTCTCCTACAGCTAAAGAAAAGTAAAAATTCTTTATTTTGCATTTGATTTGTTAATTGCATGTCAACATAAGACGCGCTATTTTTAGTTGTCCAATCAAATCCAATGATCTAATAACGTCATATAGTTGTTTCTTTTTTCAAAAACGAATGTTCTGCATGTCATCGAGATACGTCGCCCAAGTCTAGGATTCCAGTAATACTACGAAATTATAACCTTTTTTTAATAATTCTATGATATATATCGTAAAAGATAGCATGAATTAAGTTTGAGTCTGACATGTTTAACCTCAATAAGCTTTTATATTGTTTTGAAAGAATATTTGTATAATTTGATAATGACATAAAATGTAACTATATACAGTTGCGGATGATTACTTAAATTCAATACCACTATAGTCTTTTCTTAACTAGCAACAGAGTATGACAAATTAAAAGTGTTTTAAAAGATTTTTATTTTTAATTCAACTCAAATTACATGTTAGACTTAGCTTTGTATTTTCATAACTACATTTTTGAAACACAAAATTCACTAACCTAATTTAACAGTTAACATTTTTTCAATTATAATATGCATTGCATATTATTATTCAAAACACTGGAATCTTCCATAATCAATTATAAAAATGTGAATGCAAGTAATTATTCTTGGAGGGAGGGAAATAAGTTTTGTTCGAACAAAGCAACTAAATATTACTCACATTAGATTCACCATTTAAAATTTCCTGAGACGAAATTGTGAAATCATATTACCAATTTTAGACGAAGTTATACATAATTATCTCTGTTTGTTTGCTGTAAGAAAATTGTTATTTTGTTTCCTCTTTTTATGTAAAGGGAATGAGTAACATTTTAATTATTATCACTAAGACTACCATGATTAAAATCTATATCACGTTCACAAAACAAACTTTATATAAATTTAATGTAAGCAAAATTGTAACGCAGTTGCAGTGAATTAATGAATAAATTCTCAAAAAACTGTTTGTTCTAACTAAACAAAAATCTGGAAGGATGATATTTCGAAATTAATTTACGAAAAATTATAAATTAATAATTAAAAGCATTAAAAACTACTGTAAAATGTAATTACTTAAAGAAAAAAATTCAAATAATTTATGGAAGAATTTTTTATCATTTAATTAATTTTCATATATTGAGCAATAATCCCAAAAAACTTAAACGGTAAGATATTACTCGATCGAAAACTTCATTTGCTTCAAAGAATTCATTTATTCATTCGCTTCGCTTTTTTTCTCTCTCGGTTATATTAAGATAAAATTGTGTTTGATTGTTGTTTAATCAGTTAGTCTGAAAGCGGTTAAAGTGAAAGTAAAAGTGTCCTAAAGTGGTTGCGTCTAGAATAGAATAACGCGTGGTAAATGTGATTCTTGGTATCAGAAAAACTTGTATTCCCCTAACGTTTATGTCTATTGTAATCATTGCCTATAATAAATGGCATTGTCTCTAAAAATTTCAATAAAAACGCATCATTAAGCAAGCAAAAAATGAAAATTTTATTAAAATCTAACATATTACTATTAAGGAATGCAGGATTTTTAAAAAGAAATCAAAACCGGTTTGACTGCTGAAAAAAAATTTTGATTGCATTTCTAAAAATTGACTTCTACCTCTTCTCAATTTTCTCGGCAATCATGAAAAGTTTTAATCTCTATGACATTTTCCCCTTCCATAATATTTTTCGCATTTAATTGTCAAATGTATTTTCTAAAATTTCATCCAAACTTTCTTTAAGAACTATGTTTATTACAGTTTTGAGTTCCATATAGTTTTCTAACTAAAAAAAAAAATTCAATATGTTTGAAAATCAAGACAGAAACTAACGTATTTCCTTCTCCTATGACTATCCATACGCTAAAGAAGAAAGTATGCGAAGTTTTACCACAGATAGATAGTTCTGCTCCAGTAGCTCATTTATATTGTCAATGGTTATTCGTCAGATTTCAATAACATTTTTCATCTCTTCTTTACTCAAATATTAATTTTCGATCCCTGATTCATAAGCGCTTTCTTTACTTTCTTCCCCGAGAACACCAAATGCATAAATTAAGAGAGGGGATCAAGGAACAGTATGTACCTAAATGATCCAATAATAATAAATGACTATTATTCAGCACTCTAAACTTAATCAAATAAACTTTGCTCGCAATTTTGTTTGAAAACAATGACTTACATGGAACTTAAACTTATCCTCGTGGTTAATTAATGTTTTTAACGCCGTGACTCTCTAAGCCTTTATAGGACTTTTGCACGCTTTAAGAGGATGCATATGAGAAGCTCCCTAATAAATTATTTCAGATTTATAGCGTTTCAATAAAGAAGCCCTGAGGGAGAATTATTCACTGCTACCTGAGACGTGAAATATCATTTCGTCTTAAACTTGCTTTAAATGGTCAGTAAATCCTCAAGGAGAAACCATTCTATGCATTATTGATTCGCTAAGAAATATTACGCTTATAATATTAAATTAGCTTGAAGTTCGCGTAAAAGGAATGTGTATGATAAACTTGGTAACACTTAGTTGCCACTATATAGGAAGAAATAAAGCTCGTTCTTACCGTAACTATATTTATTGCTTATGAAATTTTAACTAAAAAAGAAGCGAGTTTATTGTGTCAATTTGCAGAATTCATAAATGCAAAATTTGTTTGAGGTGAGGCTTTTGTTTTGTTTCTTAACTATATTGATTGATTAAAACAGTATCTCCTGCTTTCGAAAAATAAAAAAAATTTGATGACAAAGTGGTAAAACTTATGTTGACAAGATAGTAGAACTTACGCTGATAATGTTGGCCATAAATTGAAGTTGTTGGGGCAAGACAATGATAAGCCACACTTTTTTGAATGGGGACGTATTTACTTCAATTTTGGTCTTTATTGTTTCTATTTAGACACTTTTCTGTAGTACCATTAATTAACAGCTCTATTAAATCAAAACTATTGAAAGTATTGAAAGTAAAAATGGAAAATAGGCTATTTATTATTTACAATAACTATTTACAGAGTTCATATAACTTCGGAATCAGATATTAAAAAGATGAATAGATATAACTCATTATGAATTGTGCCACAGTTCCGATAAGAAGTCTTAGACATATATATTGTAGCAAGACTTACTACGTTCTGTGGAGCCGGTGGCTCCGAGGTAAATCATTGGAATACGAAGCCAAAGGTTGTGTGTTCGAATTCTCTCTCAGGCTAGTTGCCTAAAAGTGATTTTTGTTGAATGCATTATAATTCCGTCTCATTCTTTCGTTAGTGTTTATATTGTTAATTGGTTAATTTGTAAAATTTTCGGATTCTGGAATGTTCCATTCGACAATTGAATAGAAGTTCATGCATCATTTAGTTCTGTTGAATAAACTCTCAGTTTGAGATTCACACTCTTCGTGTTCTTTCACCTTTACTTATCTAATCTACGTGACAGTTCCGTACTTATCTAATCTACGTGACAGTTTAGTGGAGACGCCAGTTTATAAAGGTATAAAGAACAACGGAAAAAGCTACGCAGAAGCAAACGGCTTCAAAGGCTGACTCCGCCGTAACCAAGTTTCCAGTAACAGGAAATATTGCAGAAGTACGAAGTTTTCAATGACTATGCTCTTATTACCGACGTTTTATCAAAAACTTCGCCGATATCTGCAAACATCTGCATGATCTCTTAAAGAAAAGCGGAAAATTCTCGTACTTCACAAGAAGAATCTTTTACTAACCTGAAGACGTTATTAACCAGTAGTTCTGTTTTGGGACATTTTTTTCTAAGTGCAGAAACAAGAATACATTCAGACGCTAGTGGCTATGACATAAGTGCGGTACTTGCAAAGATTCAAGATAGTAAAGAAGGACAAGTAGCCAACCTATCCAGGTCCCTGAGCATGGCTGAAAAGAACTATTCAACTACTGAAAAATAGTACATTGTTGCCATCTGCGTGATACGTAAATTTAGATCCTAGCTTTTCTGAAAACTCTTCACCGTAGTGATGGATCATCACCCTTTCCTTTGAGAGGACTCACTGATGGGCTTTGAGAGTACAGGAAAATGACATCAATATTGTCTACAAGAGTGGAAGTAATCATTCTGAGGTCGATTCCCTTTCTAGAAGGCTTTTTAATGAAACAGTGACCAAAATTGGGAGCAGTGATGAAATCCCATTTCTTTAACTATTGCAGATTATCGAAAAGAACTGTTAAAAGACAAGCAGCTGAAGACTATCATTGAAATTCTCGAAAATGGCAATAAATACCAAAATTACCACATAAGGAACTGTACAAGAGGAAATATGATCATACAAGGGAGCAACGGCTTTTAATGGTGCCAAAACAGCTCCGCCGAGATATTCTAAGGAGTTTTCATGATGCCCCAACCACTGGTCATCTTGGATTTGCCAAGACATGCGATAAAATAAGGAGGAAGTACAGTTGATCAGGACTGTACGGGTGCGTACGTCAATATGTGTCTCACTCCAAAGAATGTTAAAGAAGAAAGGCTTCACCTCAATTGTCACCAGGACAACGACAACCAACAAAGCCATTTGACGTACCATTTGCTAAAGTTGGAATGGACCTACTTGGATATTTCACGGTTACCCACAACAACATATGGATACTTGTTTGCGCCTTCTATCTAATGAGAGTCACCATTACAAAAGCATTGCTACCTGTCACTGTATGTTGATGTTGACCAAAAGAATTTGGATACCGTTTTGTTCTTTGCGACGTTTGCCTACAATTCGGAAAAACAAGACACCACTGGATTCCGACACTTCTTTCTTGTTCATTGCAGATGACGAAATCTTAAGGACACAGTCCACATCTTGAGAATAAAACCCTATTGTGACCCAGACGATCAGTTAGATGACAGAAGCGGAGAGAAAAGCTCCAGGAAGCCAGTCACAAGAAGTCAAGCAAGATTACAGCTCCTTGCTCCTAAGGAAAGGGAAATGCAACAAAACTTGCTAATTCCTGCTGAAATCGGTGGCTTCGTGATAAAGCATAGGAATACAATGGTAAACTTTTATCATATGAAAGGAAAAATTACCAAAGGAATGGTTTAAATAACATATATTTCGCTTTTTCTTTTTACTAGAATCATGTTTTTACTAGAAATGTCATTACCATACTGTACGGTAATTTCACCCTCTGGTGAATGCGGCATATAGCTGCACCAAGTCCTTTCCAAAAAAAACAACAGCTATTAGGTAAAATCTGCTGCAATGATAATGAAACGTCTCGAATCTTCCTATGCTTGTCAAAAGGAGTGTCAGATAACCTAAATGTTCGAATAAAAGGAGATTGGACAAACACTCCCTAGCAATTTGAAATTTTCGGAATTCCATTCTATCACTTCCTGTAAGTAAGAGAGGATGGAAAAATTTTGCATCATCGAATCATTGTATTTTATGAAAATGATTTAATTTGTGTAGTACGCAGTAAAAATTTCAGGGATGAAATTATAATGAAAAGTACTGCCTCCTGAGTGTAGCATCAGTAAAGTGCATTTTACAGTAAAAACCATTTTTATGGAAAAATCTTTACCTTAATTTTTACTAAAAAGTTTCTAATTACAGTGATTCAGTGATTTTACAGTAAATATTATGGCAAAAATGAGAATACGTTAGATTTTTTATCCGTGAAATTTTTCGGTAAAAATGGACTTTACAGTAAGAAGAACTAGAACACTGGGTGCCCGTACTTTTAACAGTAATTAAAATCATACTTTTTACACTGTAACCAAGTATATCTCTCAAAACATAGCCCTTTTCTCGAAACTTTTTATTCACACTGTATGACAATTCAGTTTTAAATCCGGAAAAGGAAATGTTTTGTTAATTTAACCATTATTTCTTATGTGGCAGCGAAAGTAAAATTCGAAATCACTATTGGTTTACATCAACAGCGACAAAGGAACTTAGAAACGAAAATCTTTCGAATAACATAAAGAAAAGTTACAATAAATTCTCCGGATTTTTTTTCTCAAACCAAGTTTTAAAAAAAAGTGCTTTGCTCATGTGAAGCAACATTTTTTTCTTTTTGTGACAATCCTGGTTTTTTACGAGACTTTGTGGTATTGTATTTTAGAAGAAGAAAAAAGATACACTTAGCTTTGCAGTTAAATATATACGCCCACGACTTCGTAAGATATCGAAACATAAAAAAAAGATGTATTTGTTCTTAACTATGGTGACTGGGAAATGCCAGAATTCAAAGATTTTAATACTTGAAGTATGAATGAAATCAATGGAATAGATTGTTAAGGTAACCAAAAATAATTAAGCAAATTTTAAGCACTGTTATATAAAATAATAAAAAATAATAATTAGTTTTTAAATGTATATTTTTATGCGTGGAATAATATTTCAGTAGACGTGTTTTATAATTTAGTGCAAAGAATTTTTGATACCCCTGAAAAGTTTGAAATACGCAGAGTAAGACAAGTAGCCGCAATTTGGAAAATGAAGTCCCGATAGTTTGAAAAGAAAAGCAGCCGAAAATTTGAACCTATTCAGTTCAATTTTTTCGTAAATCGTCATATCTCGTGAAGTTTTCAAGCTAATCATGAAAAAATTTAAATTCATTTATAAAATTCTATGTCAAAATAATTTGCAATATTTATTGATTTTTATTATTTTAAATTATAATGTTTGAAAGAGTTTTGAATTGTAAAAGAATGTTAACTTTTTTCTTTACCTAAACTTTGTAATTTAAAATGATAGAAGACATAATATAAGCGAAACCATTTCGTCAACAAAGCAGCTTTAAGTACAAAAAAAGTAAGTACAAATATACAAAAAAAGTCAGTAAAGAGAAAGGAAAATTTATACAATGCATATCTATTATATAGATTTTTAAAAAGTAATTAATTGCACTAACTTCCATAACATCGAGCGAAGCTTATTCAGTTTAATTTATTAACTTTTTCATTTCTAGCACAAACACTTGAAAATAGTTTCGAATCTTACAAAGTAACTTCTGGATTTATTTTATTACAAAAGAAAAACCTTTGATAAGGATTATGTCATAAAAAATTACTGCCTTCTCTGCAGTTATGATCAATCAGAATTTCAGGCTCTTTTTAAAAAAAAAAATTATCCAAACCGTCTAGAAAGTCTGATAAAGAAATTGGTTGGACGATAGTATGGAGCCTTTTATACATCTCCGGGGTAATATAATCTGGCTAAAAATAATTTAAAAAGAGAAATTTCTTTTATGGGTGAAAGATAAACAATTTCCTCAGAAGTTTTTAAATCTATAAGGGAAGTTTTTCAAGTGTATATTTCTATGAATAAATCTCATAGGGGGAGGGAAGAAACCTTTTTCGTGGCTCAATAAAATTTAGAATTCGAATAAACAAAATTTGTCCTTATTTCCTGCAATTTTGCTTATTCGAATTTTTTAATTCCTTTGAGATAATAAATAGTTGAAACAATTTAAAACAATTATTTAAAAGTATAATTTTAAACTATGATTCATTGCGTTGAATAAAATAGAACAGTTAGAATCTCTCAACAAAAAATGAAAAATGGTATTAAATCTTACAAAAGAATTTCTAAGTCAGGTTTCAATAATACTTACCCGATCATCCAAAAGAGTTAAAGTTAAGAAATAAATGGGGTATTATTAAAACATTTAAAAAGAAAGATGGGAAGAAATAAAAGAAAAGTAACAAAAAGGAAATGATTTAAGGTTCAGTTAGTTATAAAAAATTTTAAACTATCAGTTCTTCTACGATATGATTTTTTTTTACTTGTTTTAGTGATTGCGTTTGCTACTTCAACGTTTAACTTGTCTTGTAATTTTAAATCCATTCCAAAAAATGAGCTAACTTCTGGATCAAGCAATGGTCGTAAGTTGGATTAGTGTAGGATTTATTTTTTGGAATCCAGCCTGCAATTGCGTTACAAGAAAAACCTGAAAGTCTGACATGGATAACTGAAGTGAAAAGAGTTTATGCCATGTATCGATTATGACATGTATCGATGCCATGTATCGATATTTTACGTCAACATTGAATTCGTGTGAAATTAGATTAAACGATTTAATCAGCCACAATCACGATTCTAATCTGGGACATTTTTAAAAAATTTAATTGAAATAAAAATTTGAACGTTTTTTAAATTTTCATGAATTTTAAACGCACTCTCATCTTGATTTTAAAAAATTATTCGAGCTAAGGAAGCATCAGTTTATTAAGTTTCATGTGGTGGAAAATTTAAGAATATTTTTATAAATTTTTCGGTTACGTTTAAAACAGATTTTATCTAAAAGAAAAAGCATCATACTTTCTTAAAACGTGCTCATACTCTTAAAAATAATTTAAAAAATAATGATAATTTTGTCGGAAACTCTCGAAACAGTTTGCCACATTCGCTAAAAAATATTTATAAAACTTTTTTCGAAAAATTTAGCTTGCCCATTTCAGGAAAGTCCAAACTCGTTAAGTTCAGAGGACATTTAAGGATTTTGTTATAAGTTTTTGCAATGATAAATTCAAGTAAAATCAATGCAAAAGAAAAAAAAAATGATTAAGCAACAAATTGCACAAAAAGGCCAGTTTTGCTTGGAGATGCTTTTAAAAATTTTAATTTTGTCCAAATCAACAAAATAAATGGCAGGCAATTTAAGCATATTTTGACGGACTCGAATTATGTTGGAACCAGTGGGAAATGAAAGAATGTGTCTTAAATTTTCCGAAACTTCCCATATATGTCTAGAATTACTTAAATATTTTTAAAATATTTAATTTTGTGCAAAGCAGCAAAATTGATTAAATTAAGATATAAAGGACACTTTATGTATTTCTTATACTTTTGAGCCGTGGTATCCGTTTGAACCTATTTTTAAAACAAAGAATGTAAGTCAATAGTCTGAAAAGGCAATCGAAAATATTGTTTTATAATTGTTTTGCATCAGCGCCATCTGTTGGAGAGATTTTTAATGATGATATTAGGGGGGGGGGGAATAAGCTCGTTTCCAATGCGACAGACACAGCAATCTACTAATTTCAAACTCCCTTCATGTTTCTTTAATTTAAATTATGATTCGTCATTTTAGGCACAAAACTATCAACCCATAAAACTATCATATTTTATTAAATAACTAATAACAGATTGTCTGCCTCTTTTTATATTTACCTCATATTAATTGAAGAAATTATATCAATCGCTACATTTTTCTGAGTTAAATTATTTTCCATAAAACTAAAAATGGATACTTTATGTCAGCATAATGTGCTCAAATTCTTTTCAACTCCGATTAAACATATTTTTCTCTATTAAATCTTTAGCAAAAATAATACAATCTAGAAACTTCATATTAATGAATCCATTATGTATTTCATTATGAAATCTTTTAAATTACACATTTTTCCACAGAACAATTTTATATATTTTATAAAGTGTTTCCAATTTAATTTTTTGCATGTTATTAAGAAACCTGAAACGACATCATAAAAATAATTATGTATAGTAATTATAAAATATGTAAATGATGGTTTATGAAAATACTAATTAATTTCCTGATTAGATTTACATAGCTGCTTCAATATTGCTTTTATGTTTAATTACTCAATAATGCTTATGTAAATTACTGCTTTTTAATTATAAAAAAAGGAATAGAATTACATCTTTCAGAAGAAGTGCATTTTATACTTAGCAAATTTGTTCCGTAAAATTCTAAATTGGCGTGGGAATAGTTTTTCGAGAAAATTTATAATGCAATCTTTTCAAATCTATATTCTTGTACTTTGGTTATTATAAATGGTTATTTTTAAAAGTTAGCAAACTAAACTCCAATAAATAACAATACTTAACATCATTAGCAGTAATCTCTTAAGAATTAGTTTTCTTATAAAATGAAATCAATAATTTCATTCAAGGACATCTATTGTATTAATTTTGATATATTAGATTTGGAATAAAACTATTTCTCTTAGTCTTACCCCAAGCAATTAGTTCTCTTAAAAAATAAAATGATTCATTTTAATTAAGGACTTCTATGGAATGATTCTGTTATCTGATTTCAAGTAAAACTACTTTTATTGACCTGACCTTGAAGGTCACAATTTTTTTTTTACTATTTGAATAGTTTATAGTAAATTCAAATTACAGGAAATTAATTATAATTAATTAAAAAGTTTTCTCTTGCCACTTACGATTCTTAACCACTTACGATTACCACTTAAATTCTACAATTCTATCCAACAATAGAGTAAATTCTCTAATTATAATCGGATTGTCTTTTGCACATTTGTAATTCTTCTTGCATGTTTATAATACTTTAACTTTTCTTTCCCTTTTACATCAAACAAGGTATACTAAAATGGCTGCATGAAAAAGATATTTTTTAACTTTATTAAACAAAAACAAAAACAAAATAAGGAACGAAGTATGTTTAACTATAAAACAACAAGGTAATTTTGACTTCGCCGCAAATCCTCTGACTTTATTTGTTCCGGTTTTTGATTGATCAACGACTCCAATTTTTAATGGTATTTAGTACAATTCTCATCGGCATTCCGTAACTTTAGATGCTTCTACAAATCTTCGGGAATAAACCGCAAAGTCAATAAACCGCACTCCAATTTCTGTTCCTACAACGATTCCAAGTCTTAGTGATATTTAGTGTAAACCTCATCGAAGATGCATAATTTTAGGCACTTCTTCAAATCTTTCGGGAACTGACGGCAAAATTTCTGAAATTATTTATTCCATTTTTCAGGGGTAATTGTGAGCCTAAGTCAAAATTCCGGAAAATTTCTTAAGTTAAAAAAAAAAAACAGTTTAAATTGAAAAATTAGATAAAAAAATTTTAGCAAGTTTTTTTCTCTTTTTCTAAATACTTCCTAGTTTACTTAAAATATATTCAAAATTTTACACATACCTATGATGACCTGGAGAAGTAATTAAAATTTACAAATATGTCTCTCTTTCTTGAGTTTATGATTATAATAACTATTTACTGATAAAAAATGAATATTAATCCTGAATATAACCTTATAAAGTATCTGGCTCTCCCAAACAAATAAAATAAACTGTGTTAAGTTCCACCTTTGAAAATTTGATTTCCGGAAACTTCTGTGAATGATTTTTTTAAACGTCTGGACCTTTGATCTCCGGAAACTTCCGGATCACTGTTAGCGAAAAACGCAGAAATCCGGATTTTTTCCGGAGCACAATCAGCCCTGATTTCCTATTCTTCCCCGACTCCAAATTTTAGTGGCATTAATCACCAAGCACTGGCTCCAAAGTGAACCCAGCAGTGTAATTCCTCAGATTGAGATTAAATGAGTCTGGGTATATAACCATTACCTCAGTGGGCTAAAAACCAGAAAATAAGCTTTGTACGTTATTTCACCTCGGCAATTTCACCTTGGTTTATTTTACTTTCAATGGCATTATTTTTATCTTGCACGCTGGGGCAGAGTCTTGTTATAGTGACTAGTTTTGCGCTAGTACAGAAAAGAACTGGGAATACGTAAAAGCAAACTTTAAATTAAAACTTTTAGCACTTTCGTTCAAGAAAATAGTTTTTTTTCGAATATCTTATAGTATATTGCTTTATTAGTAATAATTTTGAGACAACGTGTAATTAATCTTTCATTGTACCAACGGTTCGTTTTTTATTAAATTTCGATGCTTTATCTTTCTGATTAAAAGCAAAAAAAGAGCAGGAAATGTTATTTTTGTCATGTTTCTAGATCCCAAAATCATTGTCTTCACTTGACAAAAACAATCACCCCGGTTACTAAAGAAGAGTTTGTACTTAACTGATGGAGAAAGGTGGCACCCATCATTGGACCATTTTCTTTATTAGGTCAGATCCATTGTTGACGTATGCCTGTTTAGGCAGAGGGGGTGCGATTGTTCTTGTTTTCCAGTGGCGCCATCTATGTTCAAGAATTCGACTTCTGCCACACCATACGTCACACCCGTTTATAGGGCGGACACACTAATACATCCATTCATTCATCCACAGATCGTAATTTTAACCTGAATCAGAGAACGATCGATCTCCAATCCAGTACCCCCAGAGGTTTTGATTTGTTATGGGAACATGAAGGACTTTTGCGACTCGACAGATTTAACGTGCATCAGTCACTTTACTACACGGGGAGTCTTTGGCCGGTGGGGTTCGAACCCACGAACTCTCGGACATGGGCCCAGCACCCTACCGACCAGGCTATCCCGGCCGTCAGATCCATTATTTTGTAGTTATTGCCAGAAGGTGAGAACTGCTGATCATTTAGTTTAAAAATCATCGTTAACCGTGAAATAAGCCACGTTAAATCGATTTGCCTGTACAAGAAAGTACTAATTTAGAACTTTTTTTTCAACTCTTCAATGTAAAGAAATTATGGATATCAGTAAGATGCTAATATTATTTTAAATGTGACTGAAAATATTCAAAACTGTGCTTATTGAACATTATTTTGCCATATTAATAATGGCTGTTTACTTTTTCGTAATAGATTTTGAAAGCGTATAACATACCGATTGCTAGTAACCTTCAATAAACCAGAAACAGGCTCATAATATTTAAGGTGATACTTAATTAAAAACCGAAATAACTACCTACTTCATCATAGAAACTTTCTTTGTCCAATGAAGAAGATCGGTTTTTGCTCAGATTCACAAGGTTTTTCAGAAGTTCAGAATTACTTCTCACTACAGAGCAACAGCAACAACAATAATTTGCATAAAATCTACTACGGATGACTTCAATATTTTTCTTCCAATGACAGGCACTGGACTTTATTCGTTTCCCCTAATGCCTGAGTTGTTACTCATTTCGCGTTACCCAGTGGTCACCTGTGAACCAAAGTCACGGAGGCGAGTAACATTGCCCACGCTACACTGCCACAAACCCGTTTACAGGATGGGCCACATTCATACATCACACGCAACAGAGAACAACACAAGAGAGAGAAACATCCATGCCCAGAGCGGGATTCGCACCTGCAGCCTGCATGGGCTCCGCAGTTAGGCTCGCTAACCGCTCGGCCACCTGGCCGGCACTTCAATATGATAATATTAGAAAAAAGTATTATTTCTTATCATAAGTATCATTTCTTATCATTTATTTTATCGGTTTCGTTCAATTACAAATGTTAAAACAGAATGGCTGTATGCTTTGAATGAAAATTTTTATTGTTGCCAGCAGAGACAATGGAATACAGCTCGATTTTTAATAGCACATAAAAAAATACTAGTATGCATAGATATCTACATAAATTTCGTAGATATAATTTTTAAATTTAGGTTAGTATGGAAGGTAACAATTACATTAGCATGCATAAAACTGGTTCTTTGGGTTATTCATCCACTTTTCCTTCAAGGTTAATATCTTCCTTACCTGTACTATGCATGATTCTTTATCGCCTTACGAGATCATCGCCAGCAAAACCAATTATTTTCATTTTTTGAAATGCCGGATGCTATTTAGTCAAGTATGAAATAATCGTCCTGATGAGGTTATTATGTAAATGATGTGCATGTTACTGTGAATGACCGAAATCGGTGGTTGTTGACTTTCACCGGTGAATGTTGACAATCAAATTAGTCGCTTTGGTGAATGTCCGAAATATTTATTACATCCGATTTGATATTAATTTATTCGTGGATACAATTACATTTATTCGATATTTTAATACTTACTGACTATAGATTAGAACAAACATCAGTGTTTGGAGTATCAGCCAAATATATACCGGGCAATGGCACTTGACTTTAAAGAAACATCAGTGTAGGGTATACCGGACAGTGGCACTTGACCTTAAGAAAACACCAGTGTAGGGTATACCGGGTAAATGTATACCGGGCAGTGGCACTGAACCTTAAAAAAACATCAGTGTGGGATATACCGGGCAATGGCACTTGACCTTAAAAAGACATCAGTGTAGGATATACCGAGCAAATGTGTACTGGGCAATGGCACTTAACCTGACCTAGTATGACTAGACCTTTGGGAAATGACCGAAATATATACTAGCTCTAGTGCCACTTTTGCTATAGCTTAAAATTAAACAAATTAAACAAAAAAAAAATTAAACAAAGCATTTGAATCAATTTCAAACTGTATACGAAATTATTGCTTTAAAATTAAAAAAAATAATAATAAAAACTGCGCCAGATAAGACTAATTGAAGTAGTTGCTTTATACAGCGCATGTGCGGAAAAAAAATTAAAAAAAAAATTATCCACGTGCATCTAAAAGTGGATGAATATCCCAAGACACCCATAAAGCTTGCCAAATTTGACACCAAAATCAATAAAAATAAATAAATAGGAAACAATGAAAATAAATAAATAGAAATTCATTAAAACTAGGAGGCTCCGCCCCCTGCTCGCTAACGCTCGCCAAAATAAATTATCAAATATTGCTTCACTAATATTCTGCATTTTAAAGCGTGAAAATTCAATGCATAAATAAACGCGAAATATAAAAAAATTCAATGCATTCAATACAAACACTTAAACGTTTTTTAGACGTTTAGGTAGCTCCCAGTAGAAAAATATCAATTCAACAGCGGCCTTTTAAAGCATTCTCACTTCAATTAATTAATTAATTCCTAATTGAGTTTAAATTAAATATTGTCATGTTTTTAGTGCATGAATCTGAATTGAACAACCTGATAATGCTCACTCTGGTTATTGTTATCTGGTTGCTCACTACGTGCTCTTGCGCGCCGAATCCAATCAATTAAAAATGAAAACTGTTGCCAGCGCGAGAAAAGAAATATCATCGGTTTTATTGATACATACATACGTACGTATTAGCGTTTTATATAATATAGATAGATTTCAAAGGAAAAACTCTTAATCTAATTAAAGTTTAAAATTATTATATCTACCTATGACTGTTTAATAATTATATTTCGTTCACAAGAGTTTGATCATTTAGTAAAAAAATTGAGCATAAGCACGCCACAAAAGAAAGGCATATAATAAAAAGTTTTCTTGCATTTTCCCTTTGTTTTAACAGAAACTCGTTTGCTCAAGTAATTTCCATTTTCTCTTAGGGCACATTCCAACTTCTTAAAAAAATTTTATTGATAAGAAAAAACTCTAAATTAAAATCTTGGTCAACGAAGCTTAAGCACGGTGTTTTCTTTACAACAGAGATGTTTTACGATACTTTTTATCCCGCTTTCCGCATCACTTTGTTATTTTCCTTGTTGTTTAACGCGCGTCCCAAAAAAGTTGTTTCAAGTCTTAAAATTAAAAGTGGAGTATTCAAGTACTTTGAAACTTTATTTTTATTTCGACCAAAGTATTTATCGAAAAAAAAATCGGCATGCTTCATTGTTTTAAATTTTTGGATTATTGGTACTTACTTTTCATGTTTTAAAGACTGTTTTTAATACTTCTGCTTCATGCTCCGACGACTTTTCTATTAAGATCAAACAAGTATTTTTTTAAAAAAAAAAACTATCAGATTTTACTTTAAAGAGCGGAATTTTTCTAGATGAAGATTTCATTTAAATTTGAGCACGCATGGAGTGCATTCTTTACGAGTTATTAGGTTTCATAAACAGCAAATTGTTGAAGCGTATCAATTTTAAATAAAATGACCTATACAAAGTAATAATAATTATGACTTTTTAAAAAAAAATCCAAAAAATTTTCATTATGTAACTATGACGCTCTACTCAACGAACCCCAACGACCCAACCTTTTTCTTAAAAGTCAATAAAACAGATTATTTACTTCATAAAATATATAATTATTATGATTTCATGCGAGCACAATAAATTAATATGTTAATACATTGGTGGACAAAATTAAGAGATGGAACACATATTACCAAATATCTCAAAAAATACTGAATATAAGTAAATGAAATTTGGTATGGATATAGCTTATTCCATGATAAAGTATGCAAAACAGAAATGAAAGTGGCATTCACTGGCAAGACCTTTTGCCAATAAATCCAATGTAGTCTGAACTTAAGGATGAAAGATGACAATAAAAGTGAGGCTTGTACAGTGTGTGTTGCCTCTAGTATGGTGTATGGTTACCCCTGATAGACAGACAGACAGCATGCACAACGAGTATGCATGCTGTTAATAAGAGAGTTAAGGAGGACTTGTGGAAGACCCTCTCATTCTTCCACCAGAGCAATTTTTAACTCCAGAATGGTTCTGGGGGGAGGTTGGCGCATCGCAAAAGCTCTCCCAAGAGCATCCCAAGCATGTTCAATAGGATTCAGGTCAGGGCATTTGGCTGGTCAATCCATTCGTTGAATATCCTCGCTTTCCAGATCAACCATGAGAGCCCTATGTGGTCACGCATTGTCGTCCGTAAAAATGAGCACATGGCCAACAGCGCCCCTGAAAAGACGCACATAGGGCTCTAGGACCTCCTGCCTGTACCTCAGGGCATTCCCGGAACCATTGTCAAACACATGGAGCGGTGTGCGGATATCTTGCACGTGCGAATGAATGTGCGAAAATGCTTTCCATCTCTTAATTTTGTCCACCAGTGTAGTAACAAAAGGAAAATAATCAACGAAACTTGAAAAAATATTTAATCTTAGGTATACAGAATGTGCGATTCAATAAGAAATAATTTAATTTGTTAACAAACGTTTACAGTATATCATATGACAGTTCACATTGGAAACATTTTTTATCCCATTTCAATCTTTGTATTTCTTTTTTTTTTTTAAATTTCGATGTAAATCTAAAGATTTATATCTAGAAATCTCTCTCTTATTTTTTATTTATTTATTCATTATTATGTTAATTTTTATATCCAGATAAGAAACTCGCGACCGTCATAAATTTTTGTACAACAATAGATAACTAGTTATTATGTAAGGAAACCAATAACAAAAAACACTTAAAAGTGCAATAATTTTCAAACGAACTTGAATTTCAAACATAAAATCTCTTGCTAAGTTTTTAATTCAAAACATTACATTAGCATGGCAAATTTTAACGCTATGGTTGCATTCTTACGGCCTGTAGAGTGGTCAGCATGGTATTTTTTTCAACAAATTATACAGCCGATAATTCTGGAAATAATTATCAAATTTTATTTTTTTCCATTGCAATTCCGGTACATTTTCTACACACGTTAGTAATTTCAAATTTTTTGTGTCTCATTATTTTTGTTCGTCAAAACAAAACCTGACGTAAAATTGTACTCCCGAAACATCGGTGGCCCTTGCGTTTTTTTTAATTCAGAAAGAAAGTTACAAAAATGTTTAGACAATCATAGTTGTAAGGGTTTGAGGTAAAGGTTTAAATAAGTATCAAAATATTGTTTGTCAATTATTTCAATATTATATCCAAATAACTCCGAAAATACTGCTACATATTTATAGAATCTTCCTCAAAAATACATTAATAATCACTCATATAAAATCATAAGCGAATGAATTAAAATACGGAAAATAAAAATTTTGCTATAGGAGGCATGAAGTTCAACTTCAACTAACTGCTCACTTTTTATTGTTGTTTTCCTTAAAGTTGAATTATTTTAAAAGAAATTTTAAATATCAATACTGATTACCGACCCAGTGTGAAAGAAGAGTGAATCGAATTGTTTAAGTTTTCATACTTATAAACTTTAAATTTAGTCCTTATCAAGCAATAAAATTGATCTTCCCGCAGTGGACTGATCGTTAAAGGCCTGTTTACACGGTCCAATTTCTTGAATCCGAGAAATTGGACGGATTTCTCTGTCCAAGAAATTGGATGATTCGTTGACACTATCGAAGTTCTTGAATGTCGCTGATTCGTTGAAAGAAAAACTTGCGCATGCGCTTTGTTCATATTCAACATTATAAAATAATACTTACATAAGTTTAAAATTACTAAATAAATTCAAATAAAATCATAATAACACAAATAAACCTCAACAGATCAATTTATTTGGACTAAAATCTATGAAAACCCACAACAAAATGACATAATTTGCTGCCAGCTTGTTGACGTCACAAAACCTAAGACGCTGATTGGTTAAGGGAGAAAAAACTTGGATGGAAAGTAGAACATGCTCTACTATCGTCCAAGAAGTTGAACCAAGTTCTTCGATGTTTGTTAACACGATCCAAGCTCAAAGCAAAACAAGTTTCCATCAATATCAATCAATCTCTGTCCAAGAAATTGGATCGTCTAAACAGGTCTTAAGACAGGGTTCCCAGCAGATCACCGAAGTCAAACATCACTGGCTAGGGTCATTGAATGGGTGGATGACCACTTAAATCAGCCTGTGTAGGGACAGAGTGTGTGCGGTATTGGTCCTAGTTAAACTGTTATACCGTTATACCGTAAAGTGCTCGACATCGCGTGCAGGTCGTTTGGGCTACCGAAGCAGGGGTGCCATCCCCTCTGCAAAGGATCAAAATTGTGATGGCATGTCTTCGGATCATCCTCAGGGATGTTTCCCATCGCCATAAGCCCATTGTGCAGATCTAGTGCGACTTAAATAAACTACAACTACAACAAGAAAATTGATCAGAAAGATGCCTTCAATGGGAAGAAATAAGCAAAAATGAGATGTGACGTCAATCTCTCAAGATTTATAAAAAGACACATAATAGATTTTTTCTTTTTCAGATCATATCAGAGAAAGTAGCAGGCCGTAACTCTTAATTTCTATTGGTTACGAGAGATATTTACTGGCCGATTTTAAGATGTGTCGTATAATTCAGAAGTTTTGAATGAGTTAAAATCTATAATAATGACTTTAGTATATTTAGTCTCACTTAAAAGTTTAAATAAATATTAGCTTAAATCAATCTGTCTTTATTTCAACTCACAATTCTGCATTCAAAACCCATAAAGAATTCTTTAAAAAAATAAAAAAATAAAACTCTAGTGAGTCTTTTTAATGATCAAGGTGAAGTACAATACATTAAAATCAACTGAATTTTCGAGAGAAAAGAGATATCAGAAATTTTCTCCATTTTTACTTTCTTTTCAAAATTGAGTTATGAATTAATTTAACATAACGTATTTTTATCAAAAAATTTGGAAAACATTAACACCGACTACTTTAGGATCAAGTAGCTACTATAAAAAAAATTTATCAAAGTATTATTTTTCAATCAAAAAATCATCTTGATAATTCTATTGACAATAATTTGGCAAGCAAAATAAATAAATATCAACAGAACATAAAACCTTCCTAATGGCAGTCACTAAAAATATTTCGACGCATAGAACTGCAGTATCTTTCCATTTCTGTCATCATTTATTGATCGTTTATATTGTACCTTACTATGAATGGAGGATAATAAACTTTTCAAAGAGACTTACAATTGAATATTTTCCGAATTTAACCCATAATGAGAATTTAATTACCTTTCTGCCTACTTCAGCAAGCACCCCCGTTTTCAATGGTGAAAAGTAAATAGACTGGAAATAATTCATACAGATTGATTGTTAATAGGATACTGGTGAAATTATTATCTCTTTATGAGCTAGGATTGAACAAATCAGGAAATAAAATTTATTTATGATGGCATAATACGATAAATATTGAATGAATAAAATAAATATTTTCTTAACAAGACTTACTTCGTTGGTATGTCTATTACATGCCATGAAAGTCAGAGAAATTTTAAAAAAAATAGAACACATTATACATAAGTATATAGCGGGCCACTATTTTTAAATGTATTTATTTTTTTATTGAAGTTTTATATTTTATTTCGTTTATAATAGCACCCCAGTAAACACTCTCGCTCTAAAAAAGTCAATCTAGTGATGTTATATTTTTTTTGCTGTAATCTTTGTAATACACTCTAAAACAATAAATAAACTATAGTACAGAATGGGCTCCTACGTTCTTTTAATGACACTTTGACAAACCAAAAGCCCATTTTGTGAATGGAGTCTGCAAGGTGCTCCTTTCGTTTGACAAGAGAGCACCTCAAGGGTAAAAGTACGTCTTTGTTCACTGATAGATGGCATCACCATTCATTCATGAGGCCACTTCCTCAATTTAGACAAAGATAAGAAGTGGAAGGAAATTTTCTCCAGGTCCCTATACCCACGGTACTGGTCAGCGGCCTGTCACAGAACTTTCGATTCCAAAGATCTTACGATCACGTAAATCGCATCTTCTCGGTGGGTTTTAACGGCCTCGAGAATTGAACCCGGATGGAGCCCGATTCTCTAACTACTAGGCTACCACGTGCCTAGTTTATTGTAAATATCCATATTAATTTTACTATTTATTAGAAACCTTTACCTAAATAGATAGAGTATTCCTTCTAATACAAGGGGGAAAATAAAATTTAAAACGCAACAATCTTTTTTTTTCTTCAAATCCTAGTTTTTAATTTTTATTCTTCAATTTCATATGTCGGTTTCCTAAAGAGGGAATAAAATTTTATTGGTTTCTACCAGAGTTCTTTGATTTAAATCAAAATACTTGAATCAAAATATTTAAATCAACGCATGTTCATAGTAAAATTATTGATTTAAATCAACTAATTTCTTAAAATAGGTCATTAATTTTTATCAGCAAAAGAAATTTCAATACAAGACTGAAAATTAAAATTGAATATAGTTTTTACGAAGCAATCTTCAGATAGCTTGGGAACATGAACTCTATTTGAGTTTTTCGATTCAATTTTCATAGTTGCCTTTTCGGCATCATTATCGCCCCTACTACTTTTCGGCAATGCCATTTCTCTATGCCGATGTCTTTGGCTCTATAGCTCGTTCACCAGGAGTTGGCATTTGGCTCAGCCTTCATCACGTGGTATCAGACGATACTATTTCGCTATTTTTGGGAGAAGAAGGTGAAGGTCCTGAACAAAGTTGCTATTTGGCGATGGTATGACAAAAATATTTATTTCGCAGTCTTAATGTGCATTTTTTTAACTTTAAATGTTTCATAAATTTTATGTCATTTCTCTCTTTTGAGTGAATAGTTTGTCCTTTTTGAGACATTTTGCTGCAATATATTTAATTAGCTAGAGTAACGAAAGGTAAAACAGCAAATGATAAAGCGAAGTAAGTGACTGAAAAAGAATTCGTTGTTTGCGTTTGGCGCGCATTAAGAGCTGTCTCTATTTCAAGCGCGAAGAGTTTCTCCTTTTACTCCCAAGCTGAAATGAACTCTTCGTCCAAGGAGATGGAGCCAAGTGTCAACTCCTGGTGAACGAACTATACACCACTTTGGTATAAAGTAGTTGCCAGCATATTTAGTCCTGAAATGGTTGAACAGTTACTTTCTCGCGTAGCAAGAAGCTGCGCAGTCAACAAATACATCATCATGAGCTAAAGGTAGTAAATGTGACAGCAGGACGATAGCTGAATTATCTTTTTTAAATTTTATTCTAATAGCTTTCTATTTATGAGCATCTTGTTTGTTTGCTAATTATCTGTTAAAAATGAAAAATGAGACAAACCAAACAAAGTGTAGTTTTCTTGTTTCTGAACTTTTTATTAACTGGTTTTGAAAACCGTATTAAAATTGAGTTTTTATCTAGGAATGGATAAATTTATTATGAATTTTTAGAAAAATATTCATTTCATAAATATCTTTTTTTGTACGCATACAAAAATGACATTTCAATCCCCCTCATAATAATGTCTAACAGTTCGACATTTTGGATTTTTACTAGCATTGGCAATAGACAGTTCCATCTTTTCATCATCTTCCAAAGTCACTTCGTTAATATTATAACTAATAATAGATAATAGATTCCGTAACTACAAATCCGCATTGAAAAGAGCTTGTAAAACTGATCCCATATCTTTTGTTGGCTTCAAATATGAAAACGCTATTCTCAATGAGTGAGAGTTCTTTAGATTAATTGAAACAATTGCAAAACTCTTTTAATAGGAAAGTCGTCAATGGATGAAAAAAATTGTAAAACAATAGCGTTGGAATTATTCTACAAAGTAAAACGAAAACTGAAACGTAATTATAACAATTAAGAAGCTAAATAAGCTGTTAGCATAAATTTATAAATAATAGTGATTAATTCAAACATTCAACTTATACATTATTTTTTATAACCGTCGTTGAACAGCTGATCCAATATTATGGGTTTGTGAATACTAATGTTCAACTCCGTAGCCTTGTAATTTTGAACCCAATCCAGAAGACAAGTGATCTCCTGGATCGAGTATTTGGAGAAATTTGCCTTAGGGGAGGACTTTTTTTTTTGATGGAGCTAACCCGCAATTGCGTTGCATGGAGAGAAAGACAACAAGAACCTCCCCCGGTTAGCCTAACGGCAAGGGGATTATAACCCATGATCCTTCTACCAACAAGGATATTTCACGACAGCACTATGGGCGGTGCAAGCCGGATACGGATTCGTATCGACCAGCCTTCGCTGGGATTCGAACTTGGTTCACCTGATTGGAAGGCAAACGCTCTATCCCCTGAGGCATCGCGGCTCAATCCTAAGTATTTTTTTTTAAATTTCCGTCGTTGAACAGTCAATCCAATTTTTGGGTTTACGACTACTAATGTTCAACTCAGTAGCCTTGTAATTTTGAACCAATCCAGAAGACTAGGAAACTCCTGGATCAGTAGCCCCAGATGTATTGATTTGTTATGGGAACATGGAGGACTTTGCGATTCGTCTACCACCTGAGGATATTTCACGTCAGCACTGTGCACGGTGCAAGTGGGCTGCAGAATTCGTATCAACTGGGATTCTAACCCGGTTTGCCTCAGTGGAAGGCGAACGTTCTATCCCCTGATCTTGGCGCAACTTATAAAATTTAAGATTGCCACGAACTCTTAAACTTTATAATTAGTTGAACACTTTAATAAGTACTGAGCTGAAATTGGTTTTATCCCCGATGGCGGCCTAGATTCCAAAACTCAGAAAAAAGAGCATAGGAAAGCAAACTGGAAACAGAAGCTCTGTAAAAAGAGCTCTCATTGACAATTATATAAATGTAACGTCTGATTCGATTCGAACCATTGAACTCGAATTTTAATGCAATTAAATAATAACTGAAGAGTTATTAAATATTTTTTAAAGTGGGTAAAGATACAAAGTTTAAATTGAAGTTAACTGAACAGAAGTTTTAGTCTCACAGCGATCATAAAACACGTTTTCCATCACATTATTGAAATTAAACATCACTGGCAGCAATTAGTGAGTGGGTGGGTGACCACTTCGATTAGCCTGCGATTGGACCGAGAGTACACAGTATCGGTCATCGTTAAACTGCTCTATACTCAAGTGCTCAAATTTGGAACTCAGTTTATCCAGCTACCAAAGCAAGTGAGCCATTCCTTTTGCTGAGAATCAAAATTGTGATAGTTTGTCTTCGGATCATCTCGGTTCTGTTTCCTAGACCGTCGCCAAAAACCCATTGTGAAATTCTGGTGCGACGTAAATAAAGTACCACTACTATAGAACTCTTATAATTTATTTATTTTATTTTTATTTATTCTAATGAACTGGAATTCTATCCCCAGAAATTCACATGCAAATTCAAATCTAAATTGTAAGCTTTATTGGTCTGCAAAGACACTTAGAAACGAAGAAGGTTAAAATTACGGTTAAATTTACGTAGGAGGTTAAAATTGCGATCTGTGGGTGAATGAATGGGTCCGTACTGCAAACGGGTGTGACGTATGACTGTAGCAGAAGTCTAATTCGTGGCCATATATGGTTCTTCTGGAAAACTCACCCATTGCCTTAATGGCCAACTGCTACAACATTAGAAAGTATAGTAAACTAATAGAGTATTATTCGAACGCATAGAAATATCTGGAGACTGTATGCGAAATATATTTTTCCTTTCAAAACTGTGTTCCTTAAATGTCAATCAGTTTTATTAAACTTCTGACTTTGAGATGATCAATTTTAGTTCATGGATAACTTAATTTATCTTGCAATTAATAATTATTATTAGTTCATTTTATTGTCTTGCAGTTTTTTAATTTTTAAGTTTCTTTCAAAAATTATTTTAATTTACTTACTTCAACTACTGGAACCTTGCATCAATTTTCAATCAAGCTAAGCTACTTTTGAACTTTTAGTGGCCGAAGTGAAATTCACTCTCATGAGATTTACGTTTTAATGAATAAAACGTCCCTTGAAGCCTTTAATTTTCTATTCGAACGTTGTGTCAATGGCAGTGGGGAAAATGCGAGGCAATTATTCTTCTATTTCTTGGGAATGTGCAATGTAATTTTTAATAGTCATGAGTTCAGCCTAATGAGAAGGAAATAATGAAATTCTCATTGGTTTAACTGGAGCTTCTAATTTGGATAGAAAGTAAACTATTTTAATTGCTCTATATTAATCATAAAGTTTAAAAGTACTTTTCTTATTAAAATACTTATGTAAAAATATTGCCTTTGTGCCTCTGAAAAATATCTGAATCGTACGTTTCGGAAAAGGTTAATTTAATAGTGCATAGTATTTTCTCCACCTCTTAAAAATAAAAATAAAAATTTCGTAAATATAAAAATTAAAGTAATTCTTGTGTCTTATAACTCCAGATACAATTCTAAATAAATCATTCTAGGGATGTGTAAAAAATGAATTTCTCTCTTTTGGAATAGCTCATTGTTGCAAATTGCAGACTATTTTTAGTTATTTAAAAGGCCTATTTAACTTATAGTTCTATTTGAGAACGATTCATTAGGAGTTTATTTCACATTCTGTTTTAAAAATTGTCGATTTTTTATTCATGTCAGATAAGCATAAGTAATATATACGTAAATGGGGCATACGTAGGCGACATTGCCGAAATATTCTGAAAATCAAGAGGTTTGTATATACTACTTGTTAATGGGGTTTTGAAGCGTGTTTCTATGAACCTTAAATTAATATGCCCCCATACTGTGGTTCCGCATCAATTTTTAAACTTCATTCCCAAAACCACATCAAAAATAAAATGCTTTTTAAACAATTTTATAATTTTTATGTGGTTTCACATAGATTAAAAATTAGTTATCGATTTAAAAAAACGATATAAAATCGATTCTAAAAATAAGGGTCTTAGATATTTTTTAGAAACTGAAAATCCTACATTTTTATAAATTTTATTACTATTTTAGGCTATAAAATACGAGACGCATCTAGAAAGGAAGTTTCCCTACTTTTTATAAAAAAATTACTCATACTTTCAGGAACATATTCATTGGCAACAAGTGCAATGTTTCAGCTATTTTTCAACATAGCCACCACCAGAATTGAGACACTTGTCGTATCGTAGGATCAACTTTTGTATCCGTCTGTCGTAAGACTCTGCCGCCTGTAAATGGAACCAGCGTGTGACAGACGTCTTCAGCTCTTCGTCGTTGCCAAAACGCTCACCGTAGGACAGGAATTTGAGGTGCAAGAAAACATGGAAATCCTGTAGGACGGATGATCAAACAACTCCCAGCCAAATTCCGTCAAAACAGCTGATATGCGTCGAGCCGCATGTGGACGAGCATTGTCATGGATGAGCACAACACCTGCAGTAAGCGTTCCACGCCTCTTGTTTTAAATGGCACGTCGCAATTTCCGCAGTGTTTCACCGTAACTGTCAGGGTTTACTGTTTCACCTCGTGGTTCCATTTACAGGCGGTAGAGTTCTATAACAGAGGGATACAAAAGTTGATCCCACGATACGACAAGTGTCTCAATTCTCGAGGTGACTATGTTGAAAAATAGCTGAAACATTGCTGTACTTGTTGCCAATAAATATGTTCCTGAAAGTATGAGTTCTTTTTTTTAAAAAAAATAGGTGAACTTACTTTTTGAATGCGCCTCGTATTAAGTCAATTTTTTGGTTTCACGAGGTTAGATAATAAATCGATAATTGAAATATAATAAATTAAAGAAGAAAGTGCTTTATATCCCATCCTTTACAGCAGTGTTCCCCAACCTCTTTATCACCGCGGATCTGCCAACGTTTAATAATTTTACCGCGGCCCACTAGTACAACTGCTATATTACTTTTACAACTGCTATATTACCTCAATAATAGGATCCTCGAAAATGCTAATAATTTTCAAAATACCTTCTGCTTTTTTTGAACATAACGAAACATAACGAAAATAGCTTTAATGACAAAACAAGTTAAATATTAACAGCATAATGGTTAAAATAGCTAGTTTTCTTCAACAAATGTGTATTAAAAATATCCGTATCAAAATGGATCAGAATTAAAATACCCATGCACGAGAAAAACAATTCTCAGGCGGACGACAGTTATAATTTTTGTTTTAAATGATGATAGCTGACGTACCTTTTTGTTAGTTAAGCATCAGTTAGTTAAGGTTGTTATGGCCAATGAGAACTCCCCGTCAACGTTCAGAGACTGTTTTAGACCATTAACTTCCCGACGACATTCAGAGATGATTTTAGACCATTTACCTCTATAACAATCGGGGATTGTTTCAGACCATTAACTCCACAACAACATTCAGTGCCTGTTTTAGACCATTATTTTTTTATGTTGAAAATTTAAGAAAATAATACAGAAAAATAATAATTTCAAAAAATTATTTATTAAGAGCACACAAGTAATTCAAGTGATCCAATTAAGTGTGCAAAACACGCACAAATGGTAATTTAGTTTCACCATTTAACATACTTATTGGAATTGTATCAAATCAAATATAGCAAGTAAATTAAATTTATTTCGAATAAAATGCATTAAATAAACCATTTTGTCGTTAACTTCAGAAATTATATTTTTATAAAGTCACGCACATAAACGCGTGAAATAAATAAGTCTTTTTATTTATTAATTATTAAATGTAGACTTTGCTTTGAGGAAAAAATATAAGCTAACTAGTTGCATAGGTGAATTATTTTGTTTCTTCATAAATCATTAAAAAAAATTATATAGTTTAATAAAACTCAACCAAGGCTCAGCGTCCCAATTTTCTTCACTGTAAATAAATAGATAACTCAAACGTGTCTTTTTAGAGAGAAATAATCCCTTTTAATGAAAAGGGGATTTATGTTAGGGATTACTGAAAGCATAAAATACGCTATGTTCCTAAAAGCCCATTGCTTCAAAGAATAAAAATATCGTCACGAGGAAAAGATGAATTGATATATTTATTCTTTTTAAAAAAAGATCTAAATCTTTTTTTTTCTCTAGATCATTGCTTCTTCATAAAAGAGAGCTCAATATTAAGTTCCCGGTGAATTGTTTTAAAATTAATACTACTTCTTTTAAAAGAGTCCATTTTACTGTAATTATTTATTAAAGAAACTGGTTATTGGAAGAAAACAGCTCATTTTCGTGAGTCGAGATTGAGAAAAATGGCGTAATTAAATTCGTTTAATAGTTGTTATAATCTGACGTTTGTTGTTGATATTTTAAACTTAAGTTTTGTTTTATTCATGTAGTTCTTCACAACTTAACATGTTCACAGCTTCATTTATTCCTGTTCACAATTTTTAATAGTTCAGTCTCTGATAGATAAAACAATTTCAGCGTCATAGCTCTAAAAACCATTTGAAACGTTTATGCGATGTTTATGAGACGCTTCAAATTTGAAATGGAAAGACTTTAATAAAGGTTTCAAAAGAATGAATGTTTCTGCGTTTATTTAAAAAAGTACTTTTGGGAATAATATTTCTTTACGATGCGCCAAATAAAACTTAAAATGGAACGCTCGAATGAGTTTTGATTTAATGATTGAATTTTCTCGAATTGAAATGCAATCTTAGGGGTTTGAGGAAATAATCTCGATATTTTATATTAACAAAATTAAACACAAAAAGGATCTTTTTTTCTAAATAAACATACCTTTTTTTTTCTTTTTTTTTTTGTTGCTAGATTCGAATTCTTGAATTCTTGAATCTTAAATATATAGAGAAACATTAAATCGAAAAATAAGGTCCCAATAATTTAGTCAAGCAAGAGTTCTGAAATATAAGCTCCTTTACAATATCTTTACTTTTTGCATCAGAAAGGCTCTGGGTTCGAATCCCGGGCAAGTCAAGGCATGGATGTTCTTTCCTTCTCTGTACTATCTGTCCTAACTGTGGGAG
Organism: Parasteatoda tepidariorum; assembly: GCF_982258835.1. Lineage (NCBI taxonomy): Eukaryota > Metazoa > Arthropoda > Arachnida > Araneae > Theridiidae > Parasteatoda > Parasteatoda tepidariorum. Next base: position 79,940,028 of record NC_141756.1, on the reverse strand, counting down.
CAAAGTTGGCCCATCTAATATGGTGCCCCTGAAAGAGTGGCCAACAAATCTGCCCTTCTGATGAATGTATGATGAAAGGTCATACTCCAGGTGGGCATTGGAAAAAAACACTTTTTGTATTTTTTGCCATATTTCTGGTGCTACTTCCTTTGAAAAACGACGAATTTTGTACACAATTATAGCTTTGGTAGTTAATTCCGCACTAGAACAATACGAATAGAGTATTAGCTACTGTATTGGATTCATCCTTAATGGTGATCCACTGACAATAATGATGTACGTGCACATAACACAGCGACGATTTACATCGGAGAGAAAATGGTGCGTGTAATTATCTGATCTCCGCATCACGCTCCCCAAATGCCCAAACCAGTATGAATTTTCCATCATCGAAACCACTGGAGACATTAGATTAGAATGGATTCCGAATCTTCAAGACACGATCGAAAAAAGAGCAGTCGTTTCAGAGAATGCAAAATTGAACCCCAGTTCAAGTAGTGGTAGGCAAAAACTGAGCCCAGCACACGCTCTGGGAGGCGCACACAATTATGAAACTCGTTTATTCATACATAACCGTTTATCAACAAAAAAAATTTATAAACTGATAAACTTTTTTTTCCTCGTCAGTAATTTATTTTTTAAAGAAAAGTAGGGATATCTCTACTTCGTCGCTGCTTTTAGTAGACACGAAACATAGCTGCCAATTTTTGCGAATTTTCAATAATATTTAATTTTTCATTTAAAGTGGTATGAAAATTTTAACATTTCAATTCATTTCGTGAGTTTCAATTGTTTTTACTGTCACTACTTATAAATAAATATAAATACATGACAATCACATTACAATGCATATGAGCTCTGGCAAAATGAACAAAGATGTCTGATTTCAATTGTAGTTATTCAATTTCAATTCTACACAGTATAGAAACACAATACACGAAAATAAAGCACACACACGAATATCGATGGAATTTATCAAGCTGATAAATTTAATCGAAGTTAAATTGTATTGTAAATACCATCGTTAGAGAAATTCCCCCTCTGAAAAAATAAAAATTAACAATAATTTTTGACTTAATTAATTTGACTATCTTTCTTTTTATGCAATGAATGAATATAATATAATTTTATGAATATAAAAGTATAAATATTATGATAAAATAATTCTTTTAAATGATAAATCAAAATTTTCAAAAATAAACATTATTTAAAATCTGTCTTAAATCTAATAAACTGTATTCAAAGAATCAATACAATGTATTCAAAATAAACCAGCTACCCTCCAGAGATATTAGTAGTAATAAATGGAAGTAACCTTATAATCATTTTTCCCAAAAATTGAACTGTACAGAAAAATAAAATTAAAAGTATATTTTAATTCAAAATTAAATCAAATTTGGTTTAACTCAATACAATGCATTCAAAATGAACCAGATACCCTCTTGAAATATTAGTCATAATAAATAAAAGTAACATTATTTTTTTATAAAATATTAAACAGTACAGAAAAAAAATAAGCAGAATTTAAAATATATTCTAATTAAAGTGTAAATCTGATTCTTTACAACTCAGTACAATGTATTCAGAGTAAGCCAGGAACCCCCTTTAGATCTTAGTAGTAATAAATAAAAGTTACCTTGTAATATTTTTTTTAATAAACAGTGCATGAAAATAAACGTAAACTATACCTTAATTAAAAATTAAATCTAATTCTGAACATTTCAATGCAATGTATTATTCAAAGTAAACCAGATACTCTCCCAAGATATTAGCAAGAATATTTCCCTTTCTGAATATCCAAGTTAACGAAGCCAATTAGAACCAAAATTTCGATTATCATTTATTCAGCAGAAGACTTCGCAAATATTAACCCTTCAATTTAGGCAGAATTTATCACCCGTCACAGCGCCGTAATCATAAAAATGACTTTGAAATAAGATATTCAAAACATTCCATCCCTATATTTATGATTAAGGATTCTGCTGAGAGATTCCTGTGGCCATCTTGGCATTAAGAATTCAGCATAAATACGTAGTCTCGAGTTAGTGCTAAAATATGTAGTCAGTAGATATAAAGTTTCAAGGTTGCGATTTAAAGTGCTAATTTAGAATGAAATTTATAGCACTCTTGTTGGCAGAATTTGAAGCATTTCAGTTGGAAGAAATTTAATGATTTTACCCTCAAGATATTTTGTTCGAAATGGTGGTATATTGGATAGCGGCATATTAGCATATGAGTTGAGTTGTTAAATAAATAATTTCTCCAATTATTATTTGCATTCCACTCGAGTAGTCAGGTGACTTATAAAATATGAAATGGGCATATTAATAAATAAATAAGGAAAAAAATGTTTAATCCTCAACAATCATTTATTCATATTTTAATGAAACTAAATATATTTTAATAACTGTGATGTAAATCCTGTCTGTGAATTTGGTGTGGAAAAACTTGTGTGAATAAATACTTCATTTCAAGTTAATACCGATTCGAGTGTTTTTAGACGTTTTTACTTCGTCTAACACCAATAATTGATAAAGCTGACACCAATCTGCAGCTCGTTGGTGAAAAATATTGTGTTTTTTGGAACTCCGTTAATTTGGAAATTATTAGTGTGTATTTTAAATATTTAACTAATTTTTTTGTGAAATGATGGTTGGGCATGTTTTAAACGTATAACAAATGCTTTTGGACCATTATTAGAAATTTTAAGGCAAATAAATGTGAAATTTCAATATAGGACAATATGTCCGCCGAGATGGAGATTTGCTTATATGAAGTGTGCTTTTTGTCTGATTTTAAGAGACAAATTCGTCGTAGCCGATTAAATATCAAGTAAGTATCAATTCTATTTCCTCTTTGATAAAAAGAAATATTGATAGTGGTCGATTATTTGCCAAGAAATTTCAATCTTCTTGTCGGTTTGGTCTGGGATAGCCTGGTTGGTAGGGCACTGGGCCGTAGTTCAAGAGGTCGTGGGTTCGATCCCCGTTGACCGAAGACTCCCCGTGTAGTAAATAGTGACTGACGCACGTTAAATCTGTCGAGTCACGAAGTCTTCTATGTTCACATAACAAATCATACCTCTGGGGGAGTGCAGGAGTTTCCTTGTCTTCTGGATTGGTTCCAAAACTACAAGGCTACAGAGTTGAGCATTAGCAGTCGTGAACCCGAAATTTGGTCGGCTGTTCAACGACGGTTATAAGATAAAATAAAATCTTGTCAGAGCCGCGATGGCTTAGGGATCTAGCGTTTGCCTTCCAATGAGATGAACCGGGTTCGAATTCCAGTGATGGCTGGTCGATACGAATTTCACATCCGGCTGGCACCGACAACAGTGCTGACATAAAATATCCTCAGTGGTATGAGTTAGACTCAGTGATCATGGGTTAGAGTCCCCTTGCCGTCAGGCTAACCATCGGAGGTTTTCGTGGTTTTCTTCTCCCTGTAACGCAAATGCGGGTTAGTTTCATAAATTTCCCCCAATACTTGATTCAGGGGTTCCCTTGTCTTCTGGATTAGGTTCAAAATTACAAGGTTACGTAGTTGAATACTAGATGTTGTAAACTAGAAATTGGCTCAGCTGTTCAGAGACTGTTATGAAATGAAATTTGTCCGATTGGGTTTACAAACTTCTCATATAAGCAGTTGTAGAATACATGCATATTTTTAATTTTAGTCTCATAAGATTTACATAAATCGGTCAATTGTATGAAATAATTTTATAATATTTAGCTTCTACTCATCTCCGTTTTGTTCGAAATCATATCAATATTCTGTCTGTGGTGTGTGTATGTTTGATTAACAAACTAATTTTATTTTTAGAAGTATTGTATATGTGCATCCTAAATTTATAATTCTTGCTTTAGATTGTATCATTAAAGTAACTTTACTAATTATTATGTGTTTCATATCTTACTGTAATTATAAATTGTAGTTGTTGTTTCTAATGGCACTTGGACAAACAAAGCTCGTCAGCCACTGGTCTTCTGCAAATTAAGTCAGGAAGGTGCGCCTTTCGTTTGACAAGAGAGCACCGCTATAATGAAATCTTAATATTCCTCTGATACATGGCTGTACAGCTCATTTGTGAGGCCACTTGCTCAATTTAACATATATTTAAAAGGGACGATCATTTTCTCCAGATCCCTGTATCCATGGTAATGCTCAGCGATCAACCTCAGGACTTTCGATTCCGCAGATTTCACGAGCAAGTATATCGCATGTACTCGGGTTTTTGCGGATTCGAAAATCGAACCCCGAACTTTCCAATTCCGATTCTTTAACCACTAGGTTTCCCGGGTTCCTAGGCTTCCGTATCACTTATAAAATTAAGTGATACGGAATAACAAAACTTTGTAAATTAGTTGTCACTATTTTTGGAGTGTAGATACAGAAAAAAAATTTCCAGTGTAAAATTAAAAAAAAATTTAATTACAAAATCTGAAAATTATAATAAATTAGTACTATACATTTTAAATATATTTAATTAGTTGTAAAAATGATTAATGTAAATATTGAATTAATTTTTCCTTTTTAGCATTAACTTAATGTAATTTAGCATTAACTCCAAAATATTTTTTTACGGTTATAATCCTTAATATTCTTACTTAAGAATTATCATTAAATAAATTATATGGTTTGTAGTCAGAGAGAAAAATAGCACTTAATCGTTTCAATAACTGAGTCTGGATATTTAGGAGTAAAAAGTGACAAAAACCAACACAAATTCATGTCTTTTCTTTTTAATACATGCAACGATGAATGCTTTAGTACCTTAAAAAATCGAACTGAATAAATTAGAAACATAGAATATGTATAAACTTGCGATTGAAATCGGAAAACTTCTATGCACAACTTCGTTGTAACTTCTCCTTTCCTCTTTTAAGCCAATAATAAAATTCGATCATATATCATATTGAAATGGACTCTAAAAAAACGACCATGCTTAATTCCAAATGAATATGGAATAATTTAAAGCTTTTGGGAGTAATACTGATGCTTTCTTTTTAATTTAGGATAATCCAGTCGCTAATTTATAAAAATCCAATTACAAACTTTTAGAAAAACTTGATCTTTCTCAAATTGCTTGTGCACCATTTTGGTTCTTTTTCTTTCGGCATTTTGAATCTAGGTGATCCCTCATTAAAATTCTACTAATTGAAAACCAACAGTCGTCTGTAAAACGCGAAAACCCTTTAATTTTCTAAAGCACTTTTTTTACATGGTTCAAAAATATTTCAAAAAGCATTGGATCAACTGCAATAAAATAAAATTGTAACTCGCTGCTAAATTTTTATGATGTTGGTACATTTATCTGAGACATTTTTTTCTAACAGAGAGCTGAAACAAAAATAAATATATTTTCAAGAATGGGTTCAATAATTTAACATAAAACTAATAATTAAAACTCCGGTTACAAAATCTATTTTATCAATGCTTCGAAAATGTTACCTCCAATGCTGAATATGGAAAAATATTTTTAGTACGAGCATGAACATGGGTTCAATATTTTATCATTAAACTAATAATTAATACTCTGGTTACATGTACAAAATCTATTTTATCAATGCTTCGAAAATGTTACCTCTGCTGAATATGGAAAAATATTTTTAGTACGTGTATGAACATGGGTTCAATATTTTATCATAAAACTAATATTTAATACTCCGGTTACATGAACAAAATCTATTTTATCAATGCTTCGAAGATGTTACCTCCAATGCTGAATATGGAACAATAGATTTAGTACGTGCATGAACATGGGTTCAATATTTTATCATAAAACTAATATTTAATACTCCGGTTACATGAACAAAATCTATTTTATCAATGCTTCGAAGATGTTACCTCCAATGCTGAATATGGAACAATAGATTTAGTACGTGCATGAACATGGGTTCAATATTTTATCATAAAACTAATAATTAATACTCTGGTTACATGTACAAAATCTATTTTATCAATGCTTCGAATATGTTACCTCCAATGCTGAATATGGAAAAATATTTTTAGTACGTGTATGAACATGGGTTCAATATTTTATCATAAAACTAATATTTAATACTCCAGTTACATGAACAAAATCTATTTCATCAATGCTTCGAAGATGTTACCTCCAATGCTGAATATGGAAAAATATTTTTAGTACGTGTATGAACATGGGTTCAATATTTAATCATAAAACTAATAATTAATACTCCGGTTACATGTACAAAATCTATTTTATCAATGCTTCGAAGATGCTACCTCCAATGCCGAATATAGAACAATATTTTTAGTATGCATATGAACATGGGTTCAATAATTTATCATAAAACTAATAATTAAAACTCCGGTTACATTTGCAAAATCTATTTTATCAATGCTTCGAAGATACTACCTCCAATTTCAAATAAGGAACAACTTTTTCAGTACGTATATGATTTATAAATGGTTAAAGTATGTACATGTTTTATAAATAGATAAAAGCAGAGTTGGCAAAACTAATTGAATTAGAATGTTACCTGTCCAAATCTCTGTTGTTTGTGGCTAAGTCGCAATAAAATAATACGGAAAGATACTGGATAGCAAATTAAATATAACAACTTATTGTTATATTTAATTTGACAACTTATGAAGAATCCATGTTTTTTAAATATATGATTACGAAAAAAAATGGTGGAATTAAAAAAAAAATTTTAATTTTCTGTTTTAAACTGTTCAAAGCTTTATGTGAACAATGCTGAACAATTCTGAAAATTGCAATAGTTTATGATAGGTAAAAAAATATAGAAAATACTAATTAAAGTGCAATTTTTGTTTGGGGTCTTATCTTTGAAATACATTGATAATAGAAAAATAGCTCTTTAAATTGATTAATCAAAACTATAGATATTATTTGAGGTTATGCAATATATACAATTATTATAAATTTCACAATTATTATAACTATACAATTATTGTAAATTTCACAAATTTTTAATGTAATCTAAAAAATAAAATTAATTGCGAGATTTTAATTGCTACCGAATTATTATTTAAATTTACATATCCGTAAAATATTAGTTACATTGGCAATAAGTGAGTAATTATCGTTAGTAGGCCTTACAAGTAAGTTCTAAATACATTCACAGTTTTCAGAATAATATATTTCAGGCACTTTAATACATTTTTGAACAATATATGCCAAGTGTTGAGCGCCGAAATTCAATCTCAGACGCCAAAAACCGCAACCTTGGTTACAAATAATGGTATGTATTATTAAGGCCTAATTAAAATTTCAACCATGATAATCTCAAAGCTCTATTTCTATTAGCAAAGATATTTAAATTATAAACAAAGCTAATTAAACGAAGAAATTCGTGGAAACTTCTAAAGCCTTCACAGATAGGATATTACAAAAAGACTTGCCATATATTATTGACAGATCGATTTTGGATTTATTAAATTGTGCTCTAGATAACTAGTCCTTTGATGTTAGTTCATTCACACAGCATATAATAAGACAAAATACCGTTTGAATTTTAATGAGTGCTTACCGTTAGTTTAAAGGAATTTTTGTTTCTTTACATGGAATTTATTTTTAAAACAACGAACGACGATTCTTTTCGTATACTTTTATTAGCTTCCAGATGTAAAACTTTAGAACGCATTGATTTCCGAAACATGAAAGAAATAAAATTTTCAAGTAAAAACTTTTTACTGGAGGCTTTCTATAAAATGCGTATCGATTTTATCGAATTCTGAGGTAAAAGAAAGGCTTAATCGATTTATTCGAAAATATCTGAAATAATATACATTGATTTTAACATTTAAAGCCTTTTTATAGACTAAATCCTACTAAAAATAAATGCTCAATTTTTCATCAAATAATCGACTGCTCTTTGAAGGTGGTGAAATATACAATCAAATAGTTCACTCTAGTTAGGTTTTGATTTGAAATTTCTACTAGAAATCTTACGGTGAAAACATTTCAAATTTTTCGTGCTAATTCAAGTTATTGCAGGGATTAAATAAATTTAAAGGCTCACAAAACAAATGCGTAAAACTTACGCTCATTTCAAAAGACTGTAACTGGTTGGGTTGAATATATAGTTTTATATTATATAACCATCGTTGAAAAGCCAACCAAATTTTTGGGTTTACAACTCCTTATGTTCAACTACGTAACCTTGTTATTTTAAACTCAATCCAGAAGACAAGGGAACTTCTAGAAGAAATTTTGCCGCCTTCGTGGAGGACTTTTTGACGGAACTAACCCGCATTTGCGTAGCATGGAGTGGAAGAACACGAGAACCTCCCACGGTTAAGCCTGATGACAAGGGGACTCTAACCCATGATCCGTCGACCAATGAGGATATTTCATGTCAGCACTATGGTTGGTGCAAGCCGGATGCGGAATTCGTATCGACCAGCCATCGCTGGGATTCGAACCCGGTTCACCTCATTGGAAATCAAACGCTCTATCCCCTGAGCCATCGCGGCTAGTAGAATATATAGTGTAAGTCTAGGATAGATGGCCGCAGTTGAAAATAAAAGTACTGAGGATACACAGAGAAAAAAATATGGTCAATTATTATTATCAACGCCACATTAATCGAATCTTCTGTGGCGTTAAAAACACAATTTATAGATTATGTTTTGAGTAAGAAGGGAAAAAGTGAAAAGATTTGTAAATGCCCTTTTTTAAGGTTATAAAACGTAACTATACTGTAATTATGTGACGGATATTCAAGTAAAATAAATAAAAACCAATTAAGTACATACTACGTACAATTGAAAACATAGGTGGCGTTAAAATCAAGATTCATAGAATATGTTTCGATTTTAAAGAAAAAAGGTATGTTAGCTCCCTTTTCTAAGGTTATAACACGCAATTGTTATTTGATTATTTGACGTTATCTAGTAGACAATATGGAGTCGTTTTTTAAACTGTCAATTCAAATGTAATAAGTTTCATACATAAGAATCAAATTTATTTCACAAAAATACTCATATATCAGTATAAATAATGAACAAAAATTTTAAAAAACATCATCCCCATTCATAAATTACGTTTTAAGTCAAACCAAAAAAATATCTTTTTTGAAAACACGTTTCTCAAAACGCGCTTTTTGAATACATGAGTCAAAATTAAACATTGATAATGCTAAATCTAATAATACTATGTTTTCTTATCTTTCATTAGTGAAAATTTGGCCTAACAGTGAGATTTAAACGAGTTTTTAACATTTTTAAATAAGGTCTTATCATTTAGATAATTTTTAAGACACTGCAATTTGGCAAGTGCCTCCCAAAGTTTTTTGTGTTTTCCATTGCATTTAAATTACTTTTTTAAATGCTTTATGTAAAACTATTACATTTAAAATTTCCCCTCCGCAGAGGATCAAAATTGTGATGGCATGTCTTCGGATCATCCTCAGGGGTGTTTCCCAGACCATCGCCAATAGCCCATTGTGCAGCTCTAGTGCGACGTAAATTAACAACAATAACAATGCATTTGAAATTTAAACTCAATTTTTGGCACTTATTGTAGCTAAAATAAGATCATTGTCTTATCTTCAAAGTTTTGTCAGCGATATCAGTTTTTTTCCAATTTCCAATTTTATCAGAATGTTTAAATAATTCTTACATATATTTCATATAGTTTTTAGTGTAAGGTGAAAGAAAAACTCGTATTTTTTCATTTTAAACACATCACGAAGCTCTAGAAATTAATTTTTATATGTACTAGTTTTTTATACATGTAACTATTCATATTTTGAAAAATTCTTCTCGGATTAAATTGAACGAACAAAAAATATGCAAGAATCGTCGAACTGCATTTCTTATTTATTAATTCATTTATTTTATTTTTTACTTGTAGAAATGCGAACTGTTTTATGTGTGCCCTACGGAATTTTTCATTTCTAATAATTTGATCTGAGAGCAGTTGGAAATGTTTGGTTACCGTGTGAGTTTAACATTGCTTATTCTGAAGTATTTTTTCTTTGATTCGTTACATCATCAAGCCTCAGGTATCAAAAATATCTCGTCTCGTTGGACTTGCGTTTTTTTCTTATTTAATTATTTTTTTAAGTCATAGTGATAAATTTTTTCTTAATGAGTGTTGATTTTGATTTCTCGTTATCATTTTTAATTCGAGAACAGAAAATTACTTGGGTGTATTTACTTTTCCTTGCAATTTTTCGGCATTTGTGGCAATTTTTTTATAACTTTAATTAAAATTTTTTTAGAATTCAGTAGCTTTCATTTGTCAACAAAAAATTATTCGTGGATATTAAATCTATTTTTTGCTTCATTTAACGATTTTTTTTTTACAAAAAATGTCATACATTTTTACGTTTTATCAGAGGCTGAACGAAAAGGCAAAGTGTTTTCCTATTTAAAAAATTAATTTTTGAATCCATTACAGATAATGAGAAAACACGTACATTAACTCTTTTATTTTTTAGTATTTTATCCCAGAATATTTTAATAAAACCTGTTGCTTCAAACTCTTTCATCTTTTTTTTTCACATTCAACCAACAACAATATATTTCTTTATTTTCTTTTTTCCGGTATCTGTCTCTCAGCAGTAATCGAGAGGTGATTTTCTAATCGAGATGCCTTTAAAGACACGCCTTCCTGTTTTGGATTTTCTTAAATCAAAAAAAGAAAAAAAATTTGGTTTGCTTTTTTTTTATTGTAGTCACCAAATTTTAAACGAAATAAAAACTTACATCATAATCAGGACCAACTATAACCAAGAGGGAATTCTTCAAAAAAGAGAGTGAGTCGTTAAATACCGCTGGATGGTAAATTAGTCATCGGGACATGGTCACCCAATTTTAATCCAAATCCAATGCCATGGTCGATACCTATACTGGTACTACTCACTTTAGATTTCCATATCGGTCCCATCCCAGATAGATACAACATAATTTCAAAAAACATGTTAATAGTATGAAATTATGATAAGGTTTAAGAGATATGACACGCAACTTACGGCTCATAATTTTTTTTCTTGGAACCTAACCTAACCTAAACTCTACCCACCCTGAACTTTACAACGAACTGTGTGTGCGCATTGCAGCGATCACTGCTCTATAGTATGCCGCAGCCCGTGTGTTGGGAATCTGTGATCTAAGCCATCATCATCCCCTTTCTAAATTTAATCTGCAATTGATGATAGAACAGGAATGCCCTAAGGTGAATCAGGGACCATACTTCGGGATTGAATGTTGATTGCTAATCGCTAATATGCTTTCGCTAGTTACGCTAGTATATGTATAGTTAATCGCTCGTTCGCTAGTATATAGGGAAAACGTATAATGAACTAATGAGTTTTTCCTTTGTTTATTATAGATTTTTTTTTCTGAAATTAAAATGTTGAAGTGTTAAAAAATTACATTAATTTTTTTTTGTTGGAATTTAAAAAATTTAATTCTAAGTTCTGCAGTATTTTCTTGAGCTCTTGAATATTTAGGTAATGATAGGTAACACTTCTGAAATAAGAAAATTAATTCCTTTATATTAAAAATGATACCTAATCATCCAAATATTTTTTCCACTTCATTTTCTATAACATTAAATGCTATTTTTTAAAGGAATTAATAAATGAATCAGTAAGATAATGAGCAATAATGCAATAATAAATGAATCAGAAGGTAGGAAATTATGATAACAATAAATTTGAAGCTTTTAAAAGTTTTAAAATACTTAAAAGGCAATTCTATCTTCACCAAAAAATAACTTTTTTTAAACATATTTTTAAATCGCATACTAAATAAAAATTTAAGCTTACATCTGAACAGTTAAAATTTTCGAAATCGAGTATATTATAAACTTAGAATCCCTGTAATCTTAGTTTTTAAAAAAAAACTTTTGTTTCACTCCAATTGTTTACAAAGTTATAGCAGTTTTTGTGCAAGACGATAACAGTGGATAGGCTCCCAAGGAAATTGGGCAGTATTTTAATTACTTTTTTAGTCACCTTTTGAGTTACTACTACGACCTCATCACCAATTTACTGCTGCATTATGTAAAAACAATATCTTTTAAAACAGTAATATAATGATAACAAAATGTCTCGAATTTTTTCACTTCACATATTTCATAAAAATAATAATAATAATAATAAATTGATTACGTTAAATAAATATTTTTCAGTTCAACTGAATTTTTCTTAGCAATCTTAAACTAAATACGAAAAACACACAAATATCTGATTTATTTTAGATTTATGAAGATTATTTTGTTTCAAAACAGAATTTTAAAATTCCTATAAAAATAGCTGATATGTATCCAATTATTTTACTGAAAATAATGCCAAATGATATAAAAAATATAACGTATAAAAATTTTTTAAACTATTTATTTTCGCTTCGCTTGAATAAGTCCTAAAAATATTACATTTTCTTGAAAGTGCTGTTGTAAATTTCTCAAAGGACTCGAGCGAGGATTTAAGGTTAGAAAACTATATTTATGGGAAAAAGTGTATGTTTAAACTTATGATAAGATTATAAAACAGTACTGTTTTTTTGGGAATATTTTTCTATTATAAGCTATATTTCTTGTTAAAAAGGATATACAAAATGTATACGGCTTTCAAATTATTTGAAAGTATTTGAAAGTATTCAAGTATTTGAAAGAAATTTCAAAAGAGATAACACGATGCTTTCACATAGAAATTTTCAAGAAAATAGTGTTTTTATTTCTACATTTAAATATTTTGAATCTTTAAAATTGTTACTTGAGTAGGTCACTACACAGCTGATGTCAACATACAAGTGTCATTTTTATAAAAAATTTCCCAGCAATTCAATATATATCTAAGATTGAAGTATTTTTCTTAGTGATAAGTATATTATTTTTTGCGAACTGAAGGAGAACTTTTGTTAAAATTTTGGATAGGAGTTTTCCAAAAAATACATGTTAGGTATCGTACGAAATTTTTCCGAAAAATAAGGAAAAGTTTTTTATTTATTAAATATTATTTGATAAAAATTATTTTAGGCAATATCTCTCTTTAAACTATGTTAAACAATTTAACATATATGTTAAACAATATATGTTAAACAATAAGAAATGTAGATAACAAAATTCAGGTGTTTTGGAGCATTTGTTTCAATCAAAATATTCTCTAGAGTTACTCTTGACATTTAAACATATTAAACATTTTGAAAAAAAAGTTTTCTGAAGAAATAGGTAACAGTGGTACAAAGTGTTTTTAGAAATCATACGAGTATTTAGTTATATACGAGTATACAACTAAAAGTTTAAGTTATTTTAAAACTCTGCAGTCCGAATTTTATTATGAAATAAAAATTGGAAAATCTCATTTTTGTTCTAACAAGTGATATAACACTCTTAACCCCTAAGCGATTGGTTAATTTTCAAGAAAACTGTCATAGAAGTGCCTATTTTTCTTAACATATCACAAATACACATATTTGATTAGTGCGCTGACATCTGGTTCAAAATAAACTATCTACAATTACCTTAAAAATATCCTGATACTGCCATCTGGTGTGTAAAATAATAAATAAAATGTTTTCTGGGCAAAAGAAATGAATTAGTTTTATTCTTATTGGCACGATACTATTGATCACTCCAGCCCGGAAATATCACGGGAGCGAGAAATAGAGGGCGAAACCTCACTCCATCATTTTCACGGGAGCGAGAAGGAAAGGGTTAAGCTTGTAACCATATTATTTTCTTGCTTATTGTTTTTTAAACATATTTTTTTACCAAATTGGTGTTGTTGTTACTAATGCCATTTGCCAATACCAGCTAGCCTGCTTGAAATGAAACGAATTTTTAAGGCAGAGAGTGCGTTTTTTGCTCTTTCAGTGGTGCCATCTATGATCAAGAAAATGACTTCAGCCACACACATGTCACAGCCCGTTTTACATGAAGGATCCAATCATACTCCATTCATTCTTCCATAGACCGTAATTTTAGCCTGAACGATCAATCTCCAATTCAGCACCCAGAGGTATTGATTTGATTTGTTATGAGAACACGGAGGACTCTGTGACCCCAACAGATTTACCTTGCACCAGTCATCAATAAATACACGAGGATTCTTCGGCTAGAGGGATTCGAACTAACGTTGTCGCGAATACGAGGCCAACGTCTACCCAACCAGGCTGTCTCGACCCCACCAAATTCTCAATAATTAACAGAAATTTGCGAAATTTTTTGACCACATCAAATAATTTTTAGTTTACACTTCGGCAAATATATTTTTTTTAATATTCAGTATTATTTTCAAACTTTTCGAAAAAATTTTAATTTGGGACTTACATTACAATAAATTAAAATTGAACATTTAATATTTTGTTTTATAACTAATTGAGGGTGTGAATGAATAAATAAAAAAATATGAAAGACGTAATTCAACGAGGTAGAAAGCAGAGAATTCAGGAAAAAAAATTGAGATTCATAAAATTGCATCCCCGGACGAATTATCAGCAACTAAATAGTTTCATAGGGGATGTTCAACTTCAAATAATCGTGTGTTGTCAGCTAGTAATGATAAACGGAAAGTCATATTACAGGGACGGTAAAGTTCTGCTGTTTTTGTCATAAGCCATTAGGGCAAGGGGAGCGATTGCTCTTGTCTTCCAGTGGCGACATCTATGACCAATAATTCGACTTCTGTCTCACCCATACGCCACACCCGTTTATAGACTGGACCCATTCTTACATCCATTCAGTCATCCACAGATCGTAATTTTGACCTGAACCAGAGAATGATCAATCGCCAAATCTATACCCCCAGAGATTTAATTTGTTATGGTAGAATAGGAGGGCTCAGTGACCCGACAGATTTAACGTGCGCCGGTCACCATTTACTACACAGGGAGTCTATGGCCGGCTGGATTCAAACTCACTCTTCTCGCTGGGCTCACGTTCGTGGTCTATCCCGGCTCTAGACAAGTTCTGATGGGATATTTTGTTCCTTTTTAATGCTATAGGGAAACAATATTAGTGGGAGTTATTCCGCCAGTTGTACATAAAGGGTTAATTTAGAGGTTCATTTAGTATGTAATCAACAAGACAGATAACGAAACCTCTTTAATAACTTGTGACCTAATGATTGAAAGAGCAATATTAGTGTAAATTATTATTTAAATTACGAAGTCTAACGTGGAAGTGCACTCATTTTCTGCCTTTTATTTTATTTCATATGCTTTCTTTCAAACTGATTTGTATTTATTTTAAACCCTTAAAAGAATGGATATTGTCTCAATCTGGAAAATAATGTTCTATTTGCTTAGTCAGAAGACGAATGTTTAATCTTCTTAATTTTAATATGTTATACGAACCATTTATTTCAATATTTGCAAGGATTGAAAACATTTTATGTTTATACGCAATTATAATAGTAATACTTCTAAAGTTTTATTAAGAGAGTAAGGTTGTTTTTAATAGTTAGTTGGTTCGAAAAAATACATGCTATAGAAACAAATATATTTGAATTATCCGTGTTAAAACATGTAGTTTAAATTGATAAAATTCAAATGTTAAACGAAATAAATTAAATTAGTTTCAAAATGCTGAAAATATTTTAAAGTATTATTAGTTTTCGGAACTCTTTAAACTAATTTCATTTAATACCGTTCGCTATGACATTTTAAATAATTGACTTTAATAAAATTTAAATTATTGACTTTTATAAAGAAATTTTACAAAGATAGCATAAAAAGAATAAAAAATAGAAAAGGGAAAAAAAGATTTGAAAAAAAGAAAGCAAAAAATTATTAACTTTTTTTTCAAAAAAAAATTTATAAAAATGAAAATTTATCAAATTTTAAATTAGGAGCTTGCACGATTGTGACCGAAAAAATAATGCTCTCTTATACTGTATCAATATAGCCAAAGTGAAATATATCAATACAATAGTGTAAAGAGCACTAAAAAGAAGAAAAGAATTTTAACAAAATTTTATCAAGTAAATTATCACAAAAATTCAAGAAGAATACAAAATAAAGCACAAATATAAACATATAAACCGCAAAGGGAGAACGTCTGTCATGTACCTACTAATAACTTGCTAGAAAGATGACAAATATTTTCTATATTTAAAGGCTGCCAGATCACAAAGTATGAAATTAAAGCGTAAATAAAGAGTAAAAGGAATATATTTTTAAGACTCGTTTATAATGATGTTAAGAACTGCTTTTGATTTGTCTGCTACCTGGGATTGTCACGAAAACTGGATTTGTAGAAAGTAATGTTTGTGTGATAATAGTTTATATTTCTGCAATTATAGTTTACAATTAATAAAGGGTCAAATTTTAAATATAACATTTTAATTCAATAATTTTTATTTTAATTATTAACTTTTATTGAATAATATTAATTATTTAATTAAATACTGGATAAGAATGTTGGTTAATTATAAAGTCCTTAGCCGCGGATTCGGATCTATAGCAAAAATATCTATAGAGATAACTGAAATATTTTTTTATATATTATTCTTTTAATTTTAATACACAATTAACTCAACGATAATTTAGTATAGAATTTAGTTATATTTGTGGGATATTCATTTTTTTTTTAATTTTTGGAAAAGTATGCACTTTTTGGGTAAATAAATATTGATAAAAGTTCTATAAGTTCTTTTTATTTGATTAAAAATCGTAATTAAATTAATATGTTTAGAAACATCAGAACTCCAAGTTTTATATTAAACGTATAATCATTCCTTTTACCGTACGTAAGTAATGTAGATATTTTCTTCTTTTTTAATACCTTAATCCAAAAAATAAAAATTTTATATTCTTGTCAGGTTAATGAAGTAATGTTAATTCATAGTAATAAGTATTATTTTAAAAAAACTATATCATTTTAAAAAATTAAAGGTTCATAAATCATCAATAAATTAAAAAACAAATTTGATATTTAGAGCATAATTTTATCCATAATAGTTTAAAAGTAAGTAACTCAGAAGTGGTGAATAATTGAATACTTGTGATATTCCATCTATTTGGACAAAACCAAAATCTAAAATAGGTTCATTATTGGTAATAATCCCTGAAAAATTTTAACTCCAATTGAAAATTTAAGTAGTTAGGGAAAGTAGGCCAAGTTTAGTTAAGGGAACATTAAACCAACAAGTGATTGTTCTAAATTTGATAGGTATTTTATGAAATTTAGGGGCTGATAATTAAGTAAGCAAATTGTACAATTCGCGACATAAAAAAAGAGACACTATGAGGAACTTTTTATCTAATGATCGGATCTTCATGGTCTAGGACTTAATATAACTTTTACAAAAAATATAACTTTTTTAAAATTCGATTTACCTGGAATTCGATTCTCCCGTCCGATTTCACAAAAATGATATATTTTGGCACTGAAAATGGTGTAAAAAATCGTATGACTTGCAATTAAAATTTTTTCGACTATTATTAAATATTATGACTACTTACGAAAAGTTATATTTTACTTGGAATTAATTTTGGATCAACAAACTGTATAATTTCATGCAAAAAATTTTTAATTCGCTTAAAAATTTCTAGAGATATGGCGAAATACGCAGAAAATAAAATTAACACTAAGAGGTCTAAACTTTGGACCGCTCTCCTGACCTAGCTATTGGGACCATATTTCGCCGATTGCGGCTTTATCCGATATTTTGGGAGTCAAAAATCGAAATCCGTCAATAAAATATTATTTTTATTTTATTAAAAAATTATATTTATTATTATATTATATTTATTTCATAATTATTCTTATTTTACAACTTAAAATATCATTTGCACTAATTAATTTTATTTTATATACGTCGTTGAGCGCGCCAACCTAATTTTGAGTTTACGACTACTAATGTTCAACTCCGTAGCCTTGTAATTTTGAGTCAATCTTGAAGACAAGGAAACCCCTGGATCAGTACCCCCAGAGGTATGATTTATAATGGAAACATGGAGGACTTTATGACTCGACAGACTTAACGTGCATCAGTCACCATTTACTACACGGGGAGACTTCTGCTACAGGAATGGAATTCACGAACTCTTGGACATGGGTGCAGTGCCCTACCAACCAGGCCATACCGGCCTTTGCGCTAATTAATTAACGTATTTGAAGTCACCCCCTCGAACCATTATGATTGAGTCCTAGAGCAAAAATATCTTATCATTAGACCAAAAGTTATTCAGGGAGGTCCGCTTATTTTTTTTTGAGCAATATACATTATTAATTTTAATTTTTAATCTAAATTATTTTTAATGATTATATTATTTTTTAAATTTCGGAGCTTGAAATTGTATATATATATATATATATATATATATATATATATATATGTATATATATATATATATATATATATATATATATATATATATATATATATATATATATATATATATATATATATATATATATATATATATATATATATATATATATATATATATATATATATATATATATATATATATATATATATATATATATATATATATATATATATATATATATATATATATATATATATATATATATATATATATATATATATATATATATATATATATATATATATATATATATATACGCTCCATCTATAGGCGCTCTTGAAGAACGGTTTATTTTCTTTTAAACGCAAAATATAAACTGACGGCAATTTTTAAAGCTTTGAAATATATTTACACATATAAAGAGCTATACTATACGGCTATAGAAATGTGCTAAAGTTCAAAAAGGAAATACAGCTATAAGACTTTAGATAATGACAAAATACTTCACAATGCAAACTAAATATCAGATTAACGAGGGGACATTAGCCAATAAAATTGCAAAGGGCTTCTGGTGACAGCCAACGGGGACAAAAGCTCATAATTTATCATAATGTCTAAATGAAAATTTATCCTTTTAAGCTTCTTTCACAGCCTAGAATAATAGTTATTGTGCGTTCAAATCTCTTTGAAGAAAAAAACACATTTATTATTTGCCCTGCAAGAGAAGAATAGATTTGCTTTATTGCCCTATTTTTCAACGATTTCAAAATACCCTTCAGTAACTAATGGCTTTATATTTACTCTCCAAAATTATTTTTCTATCCCTTGAAGACATAAAAATAAACTTTTCCCCGAAGTTACGAATAATCTTTTGCAACTGTAGATGGGGTAAGAAAAGAAATAAAATAGGATACGCGGAATAAAATTGTTGGCATTATCGCTGTTGATTATCGAGACATTTTTCACAAAGAAATGTATTAAATTTTAGAAGTAGCTTGAATTTTATGTAACAGATATTTTGAATCTGTTGTTGTATTAGATTTATTGGCGGATTAGTGTGGCACGGTATTTTCAAACGAATATCCTAAAATAGCAACTAAGGTTCGTAATCGAATTGTTGTAACAACAAATTTTTACTTTGCTAAGTTGTTATCTTTTCCAAAACTGTATAGTGACGGAATAATTCTAAATAGAAAACTATGAATTTAATCGAATTTAGTTTCGAACCATTTTTGTTAATATCATTTACATGAAATTTGCGTCAGTGAATAACTGTCTCAGTTATATATATATATATATATATATATATATATATATATATATATATATATATATATATATATATATATATATATATATATATATATATATATATATATATATATATATATATATATATATATATATATATATATATATATATATATATATATATATATATATATATATATATATATATATATATATATATATATATATATATATATATATGGGTCATTCTCACAAAAACAGTCATTTTCATGTCCCCAGTATATTTTATGTTTGTTTTACCACTTACGAAAAAAAAATTTTCTAGGAAAGTGTCCTTCAGAATGCAAGCTAACAAAAGAATAAAAAGAAAATTATCAATTTTTATTTTTTATTAATTTTAGGTAATAAAAATATATCAATATGTCATTCCCTCACTTGTCCCCACTGCTGATTTAAAAAAAGAAAAAAATTGTTTCTGAAATAAAAAAATTTTTTTTACAAATTTGTGTTTTTTATTTGAGAATATTGAAATATAGAATTCAGAAAATAAATTTTAAATTTAATTTCTGATAAAAATATTAACACAGCACTATTTTGAACTTTGTCCCCAGTGTTTCGCGTCATTCCCTCACAACAATGTTCTTATTACCTGCAATCATCTTAGAATAAAAATATTTTAATAAAAACTTCAGAAATTAACAACTGGCATCATAGAACAAAATTGCAGTATGTTTCCATCTTCAACTTAAAGAAGCTTTGCTGTGGAATAAATTTGAATGAATCAAACCAGGTAAAATTTTTTACATTTGTCATTCCCTCATGTCGTTTTTTAGAGTAAAATAAAATACAACTTCATCGAGAAAGTGGATAATTATATGTTGCTTTCTTGTATGAATATAATTGTATATGATTGACTTCAGAAATTAATAAAGCCTAACTGTTATTTTTAAATTTTATTGAATTCGTCATTCCCTCACTAGTGTATAAAGTGAGGGAATGACGCTGAAGTGAGGGAATGATTCAAGATGAGTATATTATTAAATTTTTTTGTTCAATCATGCCAGCCAATTTTATTTCCCAAGCCTGTAAAAACTATTAAATATATAAGACTAAATTATAATAAATATTAGATATACTTAGTATGTTATCATTTTCAAACTTTAGGTAGATGTAACTTAGATAAAAACATGTATTAAAATAAAATATCATTCCCTCACTATTAGTGTCAGTCCCTCACTTTTTAAATAGTGAAAATAATTAATTTACTTATTAATTAATTTGAAAAATAAATTAATAAATTAATAAATTGATTTATTAAACTAATTAATTTATTTATTAAATTAATTAATTAATTATTAATTATTTTAAATTAATAATTATAAATTAATTATTTAAAAAATTAATTAATTTAAATATTAAGTATAATTTATAGGATATATACTTTCTTCATAATGTCATTACATATTTCTATTAATATAGAAAGTTTCAGAGCTTTTTATTCGCTTTACTTTTTTGGGATTTTATGAACTGAAAAATGACAGTTTTCGTGAGAATGACCCATATATATATATATATATATATATATATATATATATATATATATATATATATATATATATATATATATATATATATATATATATATATATATATATATATATATATATATATATATATAACTAACTCAGTGGCGCGACAGCTCATTAAGAGGGCCAAGGCCGACTGTGCCCATCTCAGTTTTCTTGACCTTGGGCTCTGGGGTGCAGGAGCATATGTTCCGGTCAGGTGGTCAGCCGAACGCGGAACCCCCAGTGTTAGTTCCCAAGCATGCTTGGTACTCATTTTATCGACCCACTGAAGGGATGAAAGGCTGAGTCGGCCTTGCCCGGCCCAAGGATCGAACCAAGGACCTGTGGCACGACAGCGCGAAGCGCTACCGCTCAGCCACCGGGCGTCATATATATATATATATATATATATATATATATATATATATATATATATATATATATATATATATATATATATATATATATATATATATATATATATATATATATATATATATATATATATATATATATATATATATATATATATATATATATATATATATATATATATATATATATATATATATATATATATATATATATATATATATATATATATATATATATATATTCATTTTACGTTGCCTGAAGAGCACCATATGACCAAAATCACGGAGATCAGCAACATTACCCACGCCATACTGGCACAGATACCCATTCATAAGGTGGGTTACATTCGCACAAAACAGAGAACACACAAGAGACCAAGCCCCGAACATCCACGCCTTGAGCGGGATTCAAACCCGCAGCCATTGGCTTCGTAGTCAGGAAAGCTAACAGCTCAGGCCACCTGGTCGGCACTGTCTCAGTTATAAATTAGCAAACAGATCTATTCAGAACTAATCTGACCCTCTTTTGCTATTTTAGTATGCACAGTGCGCAAAAAAAGAATAAGCGAAACATCCTGAATAATTTTGGATCGAATGCTCGGATTTTCCCATATTAAGTTTTAATCTTATTGACTCGAAGGAGTGACCCCAAATATGCTAATTAATTAGTGCTGGCGATATTTTAAGTTGCGAAACTGGACACGAAAACGTACTTTCTCTGAATAAACATGCTTTTTTTTTGGTGTATTCGGATTTCTGGTCCCCAAAATATAGGGAGACATATGGTCCAAATAGTTCGGTGAAGAGAACGGTCCAAAGTTTGCATCCCTTAATTTCAAAACATCTACTTTTGGTGCAACCTTTTACTGATGTTTAGAGCTAGTAAATATACCGAAATATGGTAAAATTAAGTTCCATTTTATGTAGCCTGCAAATGAATACCAATTTTCGATGCTACGGGGCTCCGACTTTGTAGCAGTGTACTGGAAACTATGATCGAGAATTTTATCTTTAGATGATAAACTTTCAACTTTCAGTTTCAATAAACAACTTACACTTCCAGTTGATGTTAAACTCGCTAAATTGATGATAAACTTATTGTTCCAGCTTCTCTGAATAATGTTGACTAAAAAACTAATAAAGAAAAAAGTCTCTTATCTTGGAATCGATATTTGTAGCCAGCATTTGTCTAAAACCAATGCTATTCAAGTATAGAATAAAATGTGTCACTTTATACTATGTTAAACATTTACAAATGCATAAAAATATTTTGCGTCTACCCTTGATTATAAAAAAAAATTTAATTAAAACCGTCTTTATTAAATTACAAATTAATGATCACATTTTCTCGTACATACTTTGACTAAAAGGCCTGAAACATAGCCTTCTTTTGGTTCGGTCTTATTTAGTTTCCGTTCATATTATAGTCCAACAAGATAAAGCTTGCATCAAAAAATGATACGAAAAGGAAAAAAAGCATTACCTTTGCCATGTTTCATAGAAAATTTGAAGCATATTAGATCACAAAGTCTGTGATTTAAAGAAACATTTTCATCTTCCAATAAAACGTAAGCACTAATCGTACGTAAAAATAAATATTTCAGAATCTTCAGAATATTTCAAAAATTAAGCTTTATCGTTTGATCATTTTAGTGACTCTTCGAATTTATTAGAAAAAGGAAGGACCAATAGCTTATTAGTTTTCTTTTTTTAGACTTAATCCTTTGTTGTATTCCTTAAAATTAATGATGGCTAATCTTAAGTATTTTAAACTTAAATTTCGAAAATATTAGATTTTCATTTCCTAATTTCTAAAATTAAAGTAGTTTTATAATTTTAATTTATTTTATGTTTGGTATCAATGCCTGAGATAAAATGCAAACAAGGTCCCATACATGGAGTTCTTAATGACCACTTTTGAAAATGTATATTAATTTTCCGGAATTTTCCGAAATCATCTGATAAGTAATTAAAATCGTGGTGATCAGAAATGTAGTTGCAATTTGGATTATCTGTAATCTATTTGGATTATCTGATTATCTATTTACTCGGAAAGTGTAAGGAATTTCGATTGACAATAAATTCCACTTGCAGCTGTCAGACAACGATTGTAATTTACATTGTCGATAAGCACAGAGGTACAGAAGAGATTTTAGGGATCTAGCTACGTTGAAAATGTCTGAAATTTTTCACGATTTTACACTCTCAGACATGAAAGCGAATAAATAGAATCGTAAAAAATAAAAACACCGTTATTGTTTCAAAATACAGTTCCAAATAATTCGTATATTGAAACATATTCATTATTATAATTTCTAGACACTAAAACAAATTTCCCTTAAATATTCCCCAATGAATTGTCTTCTTGTTTCACAGTTAGTAGCAAAAAAGTCAATGTCATTGAATTTGCAATTATTTTTTTAAGCTAAGTAAATCTACTTGAAAAAATTTTTCTTTCATAACAATATACAATTTATAAAAACTGAAAGTCGTTTTTTGTAGCATGATAAAAAAAATTTCGCAGTAAGGAAGAAAGAAAGAAATTAATGTTCATAAAGAGAGAAGATAAAGTTTTTTTTTATTAATCATTATCGAAGGAACAAAAAATGCTTTTTTACGTCATAACTAAAGCAAAAGAGAGTTTTTATGTAAGTTATTTTAGTTCAGTATAAAATATTTACTATTGTCGCAGTTTATTATAATTATCGAGATTTTGCGTTACTACAAAGAATAAATTAATCCTTTCTAGAACAGTTAGCATGTGAATTTCTTTCATAAAATTCTTAGGGGATTTTTATTAAAAAAGTAATAATAATAACGCAAATAATTAACATGTAACACTAATGAAACAATCAAGTCCAATTGTTTTCTTATCTTTATTATTGATTATCCTTATCTAATAAAAACAGGTGGATTTTTATTTAAGAAACAATGACTATTGAAAATATATCTTTCTTTTTGTGGTTTTCTAGTTTTTTTCTCCTTTCATTAAAAAAAAAATCTCCTAAATCAATCATACAAATGAAATTTTGAAAAAACTAGTTTTAATAATTAGATAAATGCTATATTTGTTTTATCATCATATTTACCATCACTATATTTTCTATAGAAGACAGGAGGACTAGTGTGAACAATTAATATAAGTTTGCAAAAAAAAGAGCAAAAAGTTTGGTAATCAGCATTTAAGGCATATTTTGAAATTTTCTATTTAATTTTGAACATTTATCTTCATTTTGAATCATCATACATAAATGAATTTGCGTATTTACTTTTTATTATTCTTATCTTGGAAGAAAAAAATTGAGTTCCTCGTCCATTCTGGCCCATAATGAGTGTGGGCAAGTCATAAAATTGGTTATATAATCTATTACCTTTAAAAAAGGGTGCAAAGTAAAAAATGTCATCAAATTTAACCTGAAATTAGCCTAATAAAATAGTCTGATAAAATATTAGTCTAATAAAATACTAGTCTAAATAAATAATCTTAACAATGTTCTTTTTATCATCTAAGCCTAATAAATGCTAATATATTATTAATTATTTTTATTTATGTGTATAAAATTACTTTCAATTATAAGAGTATTCAATATTTATTTAGCATAAAAAATATTTATTCTATTAAGTTAAATTTTTTTTATTTTGTAACAGAGTTACACATTATTAAACTACTGCGGTGAGATAAAAGCATTAATAGAATATCAGATGTAATCATTTCGCAACTGAGAAAATTACATATGAAAATGATAATAAAATTCAATATGCAATCAACGTTTTTATTTTAAAAAAGGGAACTTTAAATATGTGTTTAAGCATACGTTTTTCCGAAATTTTCCACTATTCAAAAAGTTTCACTATTGCACATCGAATTCAATGAATGAAAGCCTATAATTTAGAAACAATTCGTAAAGAAATTAAAAACTTTGCAATATAATCTATTTTAGTGAATAAATACTCTAATAAATGAAATCTTATAAATGAACTCACATTATTATTACAGAAAACTTGCCAGGTCCGCAATTGCATCATGGAATCGTATGTAAGCTTCAGTTCATTATTGGTTTATAGAAAAGTAATAAAAAATCATTTTAAAAGTGAAAACCAATCTATGTGATGAGTATTAAAATTTTAAAGAATAATATCTTATGTAATTGATGAGTAAAAGGTAGTCTAAAGTGTCAACTTTAATGTGAATTAGGAATTAACTTTTCCTCCATTTGAAAAAAAAAGGGAAAAAAAGCTTTTTTTATTTTACTATTACCATTTAGCAAGAAAGTGTGTTATTTAAGCCAATGTGCCAAAATTTTCTGAGAAATTTTGAGTCATAAGTCACAGAAATATTCTTTTCACTATATTTCCATGTCTGCACTAGCTCCTCTTCCCTATTTACTGAATAAATCCATGTTATCCTTGTTTTTTACTTAAAGAATCAATAATAAAAATTTGAATTTTCTCCGTGGGCTAATTTATTCTTAATTGTTCTTATGTATTGAGCTTGTGTATTCCTAAATGTCCCTCGAATTTTATTATATCGATAATTTCAAACCAAATTAAAAAAATTTTGAATTTCTAAGTATTTTTATGTTACCGCTGTTTCATTTACTAAACTTAACTAATAAAAGCAATCAGGGCTTTTTTATCGCATGTCTAGGGATCCTAGACCAAAGGTTTGAAGAATTTAAATGTCCCTAAAATTTTATTATATCGATAATTTCAAACGAAAATAAAAATTTATTTAATTTCTAAGTGTTTTTATGTTACCGTTATTTCATTTATTAAACTTAACTAGTAAAAGCAATCAGGGCTTTTTGATCGCATGTGCCTTGGGATCCTGGACCCTAGGTCAAAGATCTTAAGGGGTATTAGATATCCGTTATTATTATCTAATTCTATGTTCTAGGTGAATACTTGTCCTTCGCATGAAGTAAAAAACGAAAACAATCAGTAAATCAGTACACTAAGAAATCAGGCACAAAATTGAAAGATATGAACCAAAAAAAAAAAAATTTCGCTTTTTTTTTTTTTTTTTTTTTTTTTTTTTTTTTTTTTTTTTTAATGCCCACCTGGATAATGACCTAGGTCATACAGGCACCTGAAGGACAGATTTGTTGGCCACTCTTTCACGGGCACCATATTAGGTGCTCTAACTGTAAGGACAGATAGTACAGAGAAGGAAGGAACATCCATGCCTTGACCGGGATTCGAACCAACCCAGAACCTTTCTGATGCAAGGGCACTTCCCTAACCCCTAAACAGACCGGTCGGCTGAACCAACACAATTAATAAAGCTAAAATAATTCCATACTGTTTTTTTTTATTTAATATCATATTTTTTCCATCATTCTTTACTTTATTAGATTAAGCATAACACGTTTTCAGTAGTTCATCCCATCTAAAAATAAAAGAAAATTTAACCATATTCATTTGGTATGATGCTGTCGCTCGAGGTCAACTCATGAATTTACCACCATTAAGCAATTTTCTCCAATACGTATCCCTTCCGAGGAACCGTCAGAAATTTCTCTCCATATCTATGTTAAAACCGTAATCTATATTTAAACTGCACAGTGTTGATTCAGTTTTAGCAGGTATCAAATAAACTAATATAATAATGCATATGTCCATATATTAGTACAGTTGGAACCTATTAAAACTGTACCACTTATCATAATATCAGTAGTACCTATTGCCAAAACTAATTAAGCATTGTTGGCGTCAATAGAAATATGGCAATTTCCTTCACTTCAATTCGTATCAATTAGAGTCGCGGTGGCTCAGGGACGTTCACCTCCCGATGAAGTGACCCGGTTCGAATCCCGGCGATTACTGGTCAGTACAAATTCCACCCCCGGCTCGCGCCGACCACAGTGCCGTAAAATATCCTCACTGGTCATGAATTAAAGTCCCTTCGCGGCCAAACTAACTGCGGAGGTATTCTTGTTTTTTTTTCCTCGTGTAACGCAAGTACGAGTTAGTTTCACCAAAAAGTCCTCCACGAAGGCAAATTTCTCCCAATACTTGATTCAGGAGTTCCCTTGTCTTCTGGATTGAGTCCAAAATTACAAGGCTACGGAGTTAAAAATTAGTAGTCGTAAACTCAAAATTTGGTCGCCGGTTCAACGACTGTTATAAAATAAAATAAAAATTAATAACTATTACACAAGCGATACAATAATAGTATGGTAATTATAATAACAGTAATTACATAATGGAAAGGCTATTTTATTGTTAATGGTCCTCCTATGTGAATAAATACATTTTCTTCACTAATTTCGTTTTTTTTTTTTTGTACGTAGATCATTTTTTGTAACTACAACTCATTACCAAACTTAATTAAATATTATTCATTAATGTCAATACTAATCTGGAGATTTTTTATCTTCTCCTAAATTGCTTGGACCTTTCCCCATTAATTTTGCTTTTTAATGCATTGTTTATTTTTTCATTGCAAGTAATACCTATTCCCAAAATCAATCAAGCATCATTGGTGTCAATAATAGTATGATACTTTTTTTACGTTTCTTCTTTGCAAATTTGTATTATTTATCAACTAGTTTTACTTATCAGTACATAACGCATTTATTTATTTATTTTTTTTGAAGTTGTATAGAGTCATCTTTTTAAAGCATAACTTTAAACAAAATAAACACGTGGTTTTATATAACGTTAGAAATACTAATTTGTTGACGTAGTTCCGTTTATGTCACCACCTTCACTTCAAACATTGAGAATAAAATACAGGATAAAAAATAATTAGACATTAAACAATGTTCAAAAAACTTTTTTTTTTATTAATGAGAACTATAAGCTAGTAATCATCACTGTAAATGTGCAGTTTTCATTAAAGTATTTGGAAAAAAAAGATTGATCTGCACATTTAATTTATATGAATTTCGAGTTTTAAAAACCAATGAGAAAATTCCCCTTTTTAAACGTCTATCAGGAACGATCTAACAAATTTTTGAATGAATTTTTGAATAAATTTTGATAATTTTTGAATGATTTTGATAATTTTTGAATGAATTTTATGATTGGGTACTAAGTTTTCATCTTTCATTCACTATCCAAATTTTAAGAAGCTCCAACATTTATGGAGTTATAAGCGAAACAGACACACAGACAAACTCTTTATTTTATTATTATAGATTATATGCATTCTTCTACGCTTCGTAAAAGATTATTAATTTGATTTTTTATTAATTAAATACTTTAATTCAAATAGAAATATTTCCGTTTCCATGCTTATGATAGATTTATATCAATAATACACGAAGAATTCGAAGTTTTTACTAATTTACAAAAAATACTATCAGTATTTTATTTATAATCTAGAATTTTTTCATTGCAAAAAGAGATATGTTTTAAAAATTTATTCACATTTTAGAATTTTGAATGTTTCATTTTGTACCTTTTTATACAGCGTGGTATTTTTAATTCAGACTTCTTAACTTAATTAAAAATGGCCCATTTTAAAAGGGAGAACTTAGTCGAATTTAACTTAGTTCACCATAATCGGGCTCTGAAAGCAATCGACTTGAAAGAACGGAACTATCAATCACTCGAATTTTATTCTGTGGTAGTTTTTTAACAGTCTATTTAAGCATATTTTATTAAGTTAATAATTTCAAATAAAATTTTTAAAAAAATATCAGTTTGATCAATGAACCATAAAAGTTGTTGTTATTCATCGAGTCATTCACTAAATTTTAAATGAAGCAAAATTAATAATAATATGTGTGCAAAATCATTTTGATCATCGTTGGAATTGGATACTTGCACTACAAGAAGAAGAAGATTACGCATACCCACACATGTGACCTATCACGTCAGTGCTAGCTGATCGCTTATAAGCAAAATGGCTTGTTAAAGTTCAGCTAAGTTACTCAACAAAAGTTAGAATGGTAATTAACGTGAAATTGATTAACTACAACTCTGTATCGCG
This sequence comes from Parasteatoda tepidariorum, assembly GCF_982258835.1. NCBI lineage: Eukaryota > Metazoa > Arthropoda > Arachnida > Araneae > Theridiidae > Parasteatoda > Parasteatoda tepidariorum. The sequence goes on along the minus strand of NC_141756.1, from coordinate 79,910,680 downwards.
CATCGAATTTGTTGAAATATAATTCGTCCTCGCCTAAGTCTTTTACTTAACTTAGATTTATTATTTATTTATGTATTTTATTGATACCGTGGTATATTTTTGTTTTGTGGACCTGACAACTTTGAGATGCATAATTAGTTTGTTTATGCTATGCCTAACTTCGTGCATGCATGGCCTCGTGCATGGTTTTATGTTAAGTATAGTGAAGGAATTGAAATCTTTGTAAAAGAATTATAGAATAAGTCACTGACGAGAAATGAATATTGACTGGCTTGACTCACTCAAAATAGAACTGAAAGAATAGTTGCTAACATAAACAAATGCCACGTTCAACAACCAATCAGGATTGAGATACCTACACTACGTCACTTGCAGGTATCCCATTATATAGAGCCCCTAAATTAGACAGGCCGACTCATCATCTGTTTTTGCTCCAAAGAGCTAACATAAGCACAATACTAACATAACGTTATCTTGTGAACTTTTTTGCTCCATTTTTCCTTGATAGGTCAGCTCTGATAGTATAGGAGCCCTACCATTATGATACAAGCCATAAAAACAACAATGTGTACAATGGGATACCTGCAAGTAACGAAGTGTGGGTATCTTGATCCTGATTGGTTGTTAAAACGCGGCATTTGTTTTCGTTAGCAACTGTTCTTTCCATTCCATTTCAAGTAAGTGAAGTCAATCAATATTCATTTCTCTTAAGTATAAGTGTTACGAAACTATAACACTTATACTTATACTTTATATAACACTTATACTTTATATAACACTTATACTTTATATAACACTTATACTAAACTATAAGTGCTAAGAAATAAGTCTAAGTACATTCTATATTCTTTCTCAAAGATTTCAGTTATTTCAGTACATATTTCTTATTTAACACAACGACAGACTCAAAGCCATGTAGAACATAAACAAACTTATAACGCATCAAATTTGCCAGGTCGAAATAGAAATATATCATGGTTACAATAAAATGCATAAATAAAAATAAATCTAAGTAAAAGACATAGACGAGAAAAAATCGATATGCGATACGGAGCGGTATTTCATTAATTTCACGTTAATTAACATTCTAACTCATGTGGAGAAACTTAGCACAACTTCAACACGCCATTTTGCTAATAAGCGATCAACTCGCTCTGACGTCTCAGGTCACATGTGTTTGTATCTGCGATCTTCTTCTTCTTGAAGTGCAAGAACCTAATTATGCTTAGTAGAAAGATAAAAAAAGAAATTTTTCCCCATTTAAAATTTTACACAGCAGTTAATTGTTTCTAACTTCTTCTCCCCCATTTTTTAATGAATATTAATTGTGATTTCAAAGTATTTTCGTGCTCTTCTTTCAGTTTGGTGAAAATTAAAACTATATTTTAATTATTTCTGAATACTTATTTAGAGGCGAATATCTATTCTTTATGTTACAAGATTCTATCCATAATTTTGAGATAATTATATCGAAAATCATTCATTAGAATTCTTTTAATTAATCGTTCAGAGGAAAGGCTCTCCCAAAAGTCGTTGAAGATTTTTTAAAGCATTATAAATATTATAATTAATATGCTAAAATTAATATTTTAGAAGTTATAACATTTATATAACTGCTATAAATGTCTAAATAAGATATCGATAATACATAGAAAAAGAAATAGGATTTACTTTATTATGATAGACTATAAATCTATTGATTACCTATAAAAAGAATATAATTATTAACGAAATGAAAGCAAATAAATTTTAATATGTAGCATTACATATTTTAATTTTTAATTGTTGTTTAGTTTCAAAAGACTAATCATTCTGCGGAGGAAATATTTAAGAAACTATATTCGATGGTTATTTATTTATTCATTTATTTATTCATTTATTTTTTTCATTCATTCATTTATTATTCATTTACTTATTCGTTTACAATTCGTGTATTTTATTTGAAAAATTAAGAATCGCACGAAGCCAATTTCAAAAACTGTTTGAATCTTCAAGTGTCGAAAAATATACAAAATATAGAAACTTTTGTCCCTGCATCACGATTTTTTTTTTTTTTTAATTCTTCTACACCTTGATGTTGTGCTTTTTACAATTATAGAAAAATGTTTAGTTAAGAACTTATTACGACGTCGTGCGTAAAATTTATTTTTAAATTTATCTGTAATTTTACGTTTCTTTCCAAATATAAAAACACAAATATTAATTTGAAATTAAATTATGCACACCAATTAAGAATACGAACCTTGTTTCCAAATATTCGAAATTACATGAACTGCTGACGAAATGTTCTTAATTAGAGAATTATTTTTATCGTAATATCTGCTTCAATGAGCATATAATAAAAAAAATTTAAAATAATGCAATTCATAGAGTTTAAGCATTCTTTTCTCCTAATAAAGATTGTGACTTAGACGTTTATTCATGTATAAACTTCCACGTGATCATAAACAGATGTAAATTATTATGAGTTATTTACATAAAGTGTTGAAATTTTTCAAAATGAAGGAAACTGATAAATAGGTAGCATATGAATAAGGAGTAAGTAAAGATTTTTTTTTTTTACTTTTATTGAACTTTGACACGTAGAACTTATAACGACATTTCTCTCAAAAATTATATGCCTTTTCAGCCGCCTGAGGCGACCAGCTTATTTCACTTACATGAACTTGCTGATTCGCCGTTCCACATTGTCTTCCGCCTTCATGAAATCGTCTCTACGGCTCAATATTGATTTTGCTGCATTCAACAGCATTGCTCTTAATACATGACATTGGTATTTCAGAAACAAGTTAAAGTCATGTGGTAAAAATCGTGCATATATTCGTCGTCTTGCGGCTTCCACTTTATATTCATTTACGCGAACTCACCTCTTCACAGCTCCACATTGACCCTGCTGCCTTTGGAAGCATTTACATTTTCATTTGAGTTGATATATTTATATGAAAAAGAAAGTAGCCCAAGTTAAAAAGTATCCCTAGTAGCTCTAACTAGAGATATGTTATTTTTAAACTAGATGTTGATGCTATGTTATTTTTATACAAATGTTAAAATCTGTTAAATGTTAAAATGTTAATTGTTAAATGTTAAAATTTTACATGTTATATGTTAAATGTTAAAATGTTAAATGTTAAAATGATATATGTTAAAATGTTATATGTTAAAATGTTATATGTTAAAATGTTAAATGTTAAAATTGTTAAATGTTAAAATCTTTAATTTCCTCATAAGTGATTTTTACTTTTAACATTTGCATGAAATGATTCAGTTATCAATGAGGGTATATAATGAGACCTATTCTCAGCGACTCTCCCAAAAGATCAAAATATTTGTATTTTCAATCTGAGTAAATGGTGCTATAAGTAAAATCTGATGTGATATAAAGAAAATTATTTATAACTCGGAAACCTCAGGATAGTAGGTCTCGTATTTGCCTAAGGTAGATACACTCCCTGAGAGGGGAAAAAACTAAAAAAGAGCGTTCAAAATTTTTAATTTATGTGCTTTTTTAAATTTCAGATTGAAAAGTGCTGACGATTTTTAAAATACTCAAAAAATTTTATTCATATTTAACAGTATTAATAAAGAAGAAGCTTTTGATTCATGTGGAACAAAAAATGAAAATAAAAATGAAAAGTTAAAATTTTTAAATATTTGAAATATTTCAGAGCAAATGCACAATGAAAAGTGTAAACGATATTTAAAGCAATCGAAACTTTTTATATAAATTTTCGCAATATTGATATAGAAGCTTTTGAAATATATAAAACTAATGTATCAAAATTTAATTCTGTATATTAAATCCAAATCTTTATGCAATTTTATTAATCATTATCTGAATGTTGAATCATTTCCCTTAAATCTTAGTCTGTACTAATTATTTATCTTTATATTATTTATTTTTATATTATTTATTAAAATTATAATTAATGCAAAAAATTATTTAATCCTAATATTTTGCAAATTAAAAAATTAGTTGAATTACTTTTTGTTTTCAATCCGGTGTTGGAGACGAAAGGCATCGCGTTAATTTCTATTTAATGTTAATGATGAAAAATCTTTGAAAATTTTTCACTTATTTATCCAGTTTGAGCTTAATGTTTAAGGGAATTTTAATACTACTATTTCTTAAGATGTTATATTACAAATTTAACCCGAGAATCATTATAATGCAAAAATAGCCAAAGAAATTATTTGTATTATGGGTAGAAACTCAGACTACAATTTTTTGACAGACTGTTCATTGTAGAGGATGTTCAGGTATCATTTATTCTGTAAAGTACCCTCCTAAACTTTATCACTAGGTTATTGAGCATCACGTTTGTAAAAACAATCCGTAGTAGGAGGCTTAAAATAAACTTTCATAATGTCTCATAATTGTAATAACAAATATCGGTTATAAGGCGTGAATAGAATCCTTCGAAAAGAAATCTTTGGTACAGCAAGCGTTGACGCATTGTTTGACAGGCAATAACATATTTGTGAAGGTGTTTTAGCGTTAAACCAACTTCCGGGACAGCATTTTACGATTCACCGGTTCAACTTTTTGCTCGTACCGTTGAACTATGATTTTTCGCACCTCTCGATGACATTTATTGGTTTGTATAATATTTTTGCAAAAACCTGCTCCACATCCACGAAACACTATAATGACATTATGATGTCACGTGCAGACTGTGATTTCCTGAAACATGGTGATGTCTTCCCATTTGCCTTTATCAAATTCTTTAATTTGTTATTGTGACAACATGTCCCTAATTCTATGACCAATATAAAGTATACAAAATGAAAGTTGATACGAGAATTTATTAAAAAAAATAATAATTAGATATTTGTTTTATTTTTTATTTATTTCTTAAGAATAAAGAAATGTTTTGTCACCACAGTGAGAGATGAAAAAGAAATCCCTGTCGTTGCTTATTTTTGTGTCAAAAGATGCGGATGAGGATATCTAACCATCTTGTTTATAACTTAAATACATTTTTTTGCTGAATGACTCTCGAGAGTGGCTCAGGAGAGATAATTAAGTCTGAACTCACATTTCAGTATTTAATTTTAATAAACTCATTAACGCAAATGAAGTAAATCACTGGATATATATAGTGTTGTGAGGTATGTTATTCTGTCATCTGTGCCTGCATGATAATTTAAATTATTATGCAGGCAATCATGCAAATTTATTCCAGCATGATAATTTCAACTGTCATGCTTGAATATTTATCAGTTTCCGGGGCCATAAATAGAGGAAGAAAAAATTCTCTTATTTATAAGAAGAATCGAGGAAATGTGTAGTTTCCGCAGTATAAAGAGCACTAGCTTTCAGCTTGTCGTCATAACAACACAATGACGTATCGTATTATATAGTATGTACAAAAGTATAAAATATCTGCAGGTACATATGCAAAAGAACTGCGTAGAAATTAAACAACTCATGCACTGAAATATGATGAGTGAACTGGATTCGGTAGCTCAGCCGTGTATTCTCAGTCCCCTTTCTCTTGACGCAGATCCAATATCCATTGCCAACTTCTTTGAGAAACGTGAAAACGGTGCATTACATTTCTACTAAACAATGCTTATTTTAAAATTATTCTAACAGCAACAAAGCTGATTTTAATTAACAGAATCAAGAAACTTGATTTATTTGCAAGCACAAAGCACCTGATTAAAAAATATAGAGCACTATCGTTCTTTGTTTGCATTAACTCATTTTCTTAGCCAATCAGATTTTACTATTCTAACGTTGTCTTCATTCGCTTGGCAACAAAGGTTTATTTGTGTACTGTTTTCATGCGTGCTTTTGTTTTGAAATTTAATAACCTTCGATTTGTTTTTTCAGTTAATTAGAATTGTTTGGGAGATATGAAAAATTTTAGTGTTACGTAAAATCTATTTTGGGAAAAAAAATTCTTCAATCGATTGCAAGAAGATTAAAAAACGCGTGACTTTGTTGATGGTAAATATGAATATCCTATCTTCAAAGAATGAATCATACGTCTTAATTTTGTTTTTTCCCTGACAAAGCTCGTTAGCTGTTTCAATAGCTTTAACTGATTATCTTCCTTGTTCGTTTGCTCTAGAAATCATTTGATCCAAATATGTCAGTAATTTCCCGTAATTTTATATTTTAAACTCATTTCGAATTTCTTAAGCTGGGTAAGTAGTGTATTAAAAATATTATTAAATCAAATTTATTCTAATTATTTTCGTAAAATAATAATTGTTATTTTTTTCTGTTGATTTTTTTAAATTTAGTTCACATCGAAATAATAATATACTTGCTCAATAATTAGAAAAAATAAAAACACGTTTTGACTGTTCTAAATTGCTTTCCTAGTGTAATAAAAAATTATTATATTTAATAAATTATTCTAATGAATCGTTTATTGTGTGAAATTATCTTTCGATTAATGTCTATTTATTGCCGATTGAACTATAGTAAATTCAGGTATTAAACTCATAATATTAAACATGTAAACGAATTTTATTGCTTATTCTCATTATCCTTATCTTATATCATAAAAATCTTAATGATTATTTTATTTGTCAATGGAATGATTTGCGCATTATTTATATTTACTGAAGGCATAAAATATTTAGATAGTTTTTCTTTTTCTTTAAAGAAGCAGCTCATAATCTAACTTTTAAAAGTTATGATATATGAGCCTTTGTGTCAGTCAAATGTTCTTGTGTTGCGAGCATTAGTTTAAAAGCGTTTTATAGCTGAGTATAATAAAGACTGATTACTGTCTAGTTATTTTTGAAATATATTGATTTTAATTCCAGCTTATGGTTTGAAATTTTAGAATAATATAACTTGATAATATTGTGATTAGTTTGCCTGAAGTTTCTCTTACATGTAATCCATTTTCAAACTTATTTACCTACAAACCAAAATGCATGGTATCCACTAAATATATCATATCCATTTGATATAGATAAATGAGTTATGTGTGTTCTTGAATACCCATTTCTATGAAATACTGTAGCTGCAAAAAAATTCATTATTTATAATTCTTAAAAAAATCATTCCATGTGAGATATTTTAAAAATATAAGAATAATTTTCTATTTATAATTGATAAATGATATATTTATTATCCTTTATCCTTGTAATTAATTAACTACATTACAATATCAGTTTATATCTCTCACATTTTACAATATATTTTAAGGAAAATTATTATTTCATGTTATTGATTAAAAATCTATATCTAGCATATATTTTCTTTTTTTTTCTCCATAATTTTATTTATTTTTAATGAAAATTTCAAATTATGCAGCTTGAATTTCAATTAATAAAATTATATGGGCTTATTAACTTCAGTATAAAAAAATTTTAAATGTGTATAATAACTCATTTGTTTATGTTTGAGCAGTTCATAAAGTTTTTTCTTTTATATTGTTTATTTATTTATATTTTTAATGTAATAAATCTTTTGGTATTACTCCATTTTGAGGGAGGTGGGTTTTTATACTATAAAGTCGCTAAATTGTTTATGTTGCTTAACAAATTTTTGTTATAGTTACCTAATATAGTAATATTGTAGGTACTGTGGTAATAAAATTTTATGCCTCTTTCTCTCAATGTTAGTACCTATTTTTGGAGTTGTACACAATTTTCTACAGCACTTTAAACTGCAAAACTTAAGACGTATTAAAAAAAATTGTAAGAAAAAAAACACATTTATCAAAGAAAAATATTTTTTATGTTAAAATTATAAACTATATACTTATTATTGGTATTCTTTTTCACCATATAATAATTGCACCCTTTAATTTCAAAAAAAGGTAGCCAAGCAATAAGTGAGAAAATCTAGACATTTTCACTGTGATTCTTGATTTTATATAAAAGCAACAAAAAAAAAGTGTGAAAGCTTTACAAGCAGACTATCAGGGAGTAGATTTTATTTAAGTGTGGTAGCTTTAAGCTGAACTTCTTGAGATACTCAGCGAAATAAATGAGCTAAAGATATTCTTTTTATTCTGAAATGTTGTTGTGAACTGTGTATTTTTCTATTTCAAATTAACTTAATATCAACTGCATAATATTTATTACATTTTTAAATATCGTCATGTATTTAAAAAAAATGCAATTGTTTTTTATTTTAAATATCTTTTTTAGATTTATTTGAGAAAATAAAAATGTTGTCTCCGTGGCCATTACATCGAGGTACTTCTCCTGTTGATTGGTGTGAAGGAAATTATTTAGTATCACCAGTTATTGCTGAATTTGTAAACACGGTTAGTAACTTATTACTTGTAATTTTATATCATACTGTTAACTTTGCCTATGAACAAATGATTCTTTTTTTTTAAGGGTTTCTGTCTGTTACATTTTAAAGTGATTTTAAGATTATTTCTTGATTTAGGTTATTCTATCAATTTAGTTGTATCTTTATTTTATCTTTATACAGATTTTAGAATTTTGTTTTCGAATACAATCCTTGGACTCAAAATTACCTGTAGTCTGTTGATACGAGACCATTAAAATTTGACTCGAAACACCACAAAATAAATTACAATAATTAAAAATATGGGAGAATAAAATACTACTTCTTTAGGACTTTTATACACATTTAAGAAAAATTATCAACTTAAATTATTTTGCTTTGTGTGTTATTTATATCTAACTTTTTATTATTACCATACTGTTTCTTTTCAGGCAGTTATCTCTGTTTTTAAATTTTTTTTATTACATACCAGAATTAACTTGAGCAGGCCCTTTAGTAGAGGCTACGTTCTTTCAACAGGGTACTGTAACATAGAAGTGATTGGCCATGGATATTTAATCTAGATTGAAATTAAGATTAATGTATGAAATGCATTTCAAATAATTTATTCTAAAAGTTAACATTGCCCATAAAATAATACTTTTTGAAAATGTCATTCAGTTTTTGGAAACTAATTCAATTTGAATGTGACCCACTTGATTTCTAACACATAGCAATTTTCAAAAAAGCTATAAGTGCCCATACTTTTTTGAAAAAAGTCAAAATTTTAAATTATTTTAATATAATAAGGAAATTATTATTAAAGGACGAATAAAATTCATAGAGTAATGTTTAAGATTGTTTAAAATATTTATTACTTTGTCTTCTTACATACTGAAAAACAAGCATTAAAAAATTTCTCATATATCTTAATTAAATTTATTATGACTTTCTTTTCTAGTTTTCATGCATATAATTTTTTGTTAATATAATAATGTACATACAATTTGCATTAGAAATTCTGATCGAGCATTATCTTGCATTCACAAAAAACTATTTTTGTGCTAGAATTTATATTAGTCACTACTGTCCACATTGACATGAAAACATTTTGATTATTACGAGAGGCGCTTGCAAATTTCCTTTCCTCTTAAAACTGGCTTGGTATGAAAAAAGAGCTAGTGCTGTCAAATGGTCTCTGGAAATTAGGCTGACATCCAGTACTGCTTCAGCTTATTTTTAATTTATTTTTAAACTGTATTCTGCTCAACAGTTTCTGAGCTAAAATCTTTCTGTTAAATACTCTTTCATACTGTCAAAGTGTAAATTTATACTCAGGGGTCTGTCTAGGTTTTTCTGAGGGGTACCTATTTCGTGAAAATTTAGACATAATTTGTGAAAAATTAAAAATTATATTGAAAAATTAACACAAAAAAATAATAAAAATAGAGATTTATCGTTTCTTAAGGATACAGAAATAAAATTTTAAGAAAAAGTATTTTGTGAAACTACCGTTTTTCCTAAAATTGAATTTTGAAGGTACCGCTAAACGGTAGTAAACTCGGCCTGGACAGACCCCTGATACTGTTGAAGGTAATTTGCATAAGCAGAATATTCTCTTAATTTCACTTATTGTCGAACAACAACTTATCATTCACTAGTGTGTCACAACAGATCAGTTTAGTTAAAAAATTGTCAAATGCAAAACTTGCCAGCATCAATTTTGGAAAAAATATATCATGTGTCAGTCTGTTTGGTTAAGTATGTCATGTCAGCCTAATTACCAACCTTAATATTAATGTAGTCTTGTTGCAATGCTTAATATTCTAATTTACTTAAAGAATCTTAGTTAACAGGCTTAGTAATTTGATTTGTATACAAATTTTCCTCATTTTTCGTATTTCATCTAAAATGCTGTTAGTAGATTTTGCATCTGGGTATCTGAAATAAAATGCATCACTATAATGTAATTTAAATAAAATCATTGGTCAAGAGTATTATTTTTATTTTTTATTTCCCTTTGTTATTGAGTTTTTTTTTTCTATTCATTAATTTTAAGATTTTTGTATGTTACAGATGAGCAATGTACTGTTTATTGTGTTTCCGCCATTGTTAACTGGACTTTTTAGAGAATATGCCTTATATGTCAATCGTGGTGTGTATTTGATATGGGCATTGCTTTTGACCATTGGATTAACATCAGCCTATTTTCATGCTACACTGAGTCTTGTTGGGCAGTTGTTGGATGAAGTTGCTATACTTTGGTTGCTCCTTGCTGCATTTGCTATGTGGTTACCTAAACGTTATTTTATGTTTGGAATCAAAGACAGGTAATGGATGTTTCTATGTATGAGTAATTAATGTTTAATATAATAATTAATTTATTTATTTATTTTATCCTTGAAGTTATTGATCAATACTTAATGGTGTCTCTGCTCAAAAAACTTTTTAACATATTTTCATTCAATTCTGCAAGTTTTCTATATTTTCCGTTACAATTTAAAAAATATAAATTATGATCGTTAAACTTATGATGTTTTATTTTAATTTAATTGTGTATAAGTAATATTCGTATCTTAGTATACAGTTCACATTTTTAAAAGATATTCATATAAAATTATTATCAAACTCTATTGGCAATATGACATTAATACAATTCATTGATATCCTATGTGCTAATATGTTTCTTCCGTTCAGATTTGATTGTTTCATTCAGTTATTGAATATTTAAGTTATTACTGTTACCTCAAGTTATTGCTATTATTTTTAAGAAAAATAATATTTATAATGTGATTAAGTGTTATATTATTATCCTTCTAATATATAATTTCTTTGAGGAAAGCCTTTTGTTTTATGGGATTATTTAGTAATGTTTATCCCTGTGTAAAAAAAAGGGGGTGTGGAAGCTCTACTTGGCAGAAATAATTTAAATCAGTAATGATTTTTTTTTTAAATACATTATCTGGTTTCATTGATAATTAAGGTTTTAGCTAAAGGTGTAAATTATTTGATGTTAAAAATAGACTAATAAAAAAATATAAAACTTTCATCACAGAACTTTTATGATGATGTTAATGTTTCATGAACACGTTTTCAATTATATCCTTTTAGTTTCATGTTTATTTAAATACAAATGCTTTTAAAGTTTATTAATTATATGCATTGTTAGTGTATCAGAAAATTTAGCTAGAATTCATGGGGGTGGTATTTCATCCAAATAAAAATTACTATGATTTTATTTATTCAGTGGTTAGTTTTTAGTGATTAATTAGTAATTTTAACCATTTTAGTTGGTTAAGCTGATTTAGTTTAGTATTTTAGATATAATATTATTTTTAAATAATGTTAAGTATTATATTATATTTTATCAAAACTTTAATTTTTTTGGTTAATGTTAAAAAAAATCCTTTTTTTTTTTTTATTCAAAAAGAATTATGATGTTTGATAATGTAAATAATTATGAAATTACTTTGTCAGTTTCAGCTGCCATTGAAAGCTATTTAAATATATATATATATATGTATATATGTATATATATATATATATATATATATATATACATATATATATATATATATATATATATATATATATATATATATATATATATATATATATATATATATATATATATATATATATATATATATATATATTTAGGCAGTTGCAGGTGAAATAAAATTTATTTCTAATAAATGAAATTTTTTTGCAGAAAAACTTTCCAGCTTTACATGGCTATTGTATGTTGTGCAGCTACATTATTGACATGCATTCATCCTGTGTTAAATGCTTTTGCTTTGATGGGTCTTGGTGTTCCTGCGACTGCTTTATTGGTTATTGAGATTCGGAGGTATTATAGTAGCTTATAAATACAATTAAATTATAATTAATTACAGTGGTGTTTTTATAAATAAGTCAAATTGTTAATTAAATGTATAGTGTATGCTTCTTTTTTAATGTGCTATTTTGTTTAAATGTGCTGATAAGTGTACTATTAGTTTCTGAATAACTGTTCCCCTACAAAAGCAACTAACCTAAAGTTTAAAACAAAAAAAAAATTTAAACTATTGTGAAAAAATAACACTTAGTTTCAAATTGAGATACTACATCAAACGCCACAAGCAAATGTATATGATTTTAAAATAAATTTTAAAAAATATCTTTTAATTACAATTTGATAGTTTTTTTTAATAAATTTTCCCATATGAAAAATCTGGATACATTTCCTTACCAACTTACTTTTACTTTTGATATTTCTTTATTTTGTCCCCTTAATTTAAGAAAAGATATATGCTCAAACCATTCATTTTTAATACTGTGGAATTAGCATTAAAACTTATTTGTTAGTATACTCACCTTCATTTAAAAAATGTATACAGTGCTAATATTCATTAGGTTTGTTTGAAAGTTGAACCTTGAATTGTGTAATGTTAAATCATTTTCAATGTGTACTTAGTTATTGTGAAGCATTTTGTACTGCATTCTAAATTGAATTATTTTTATGTATTTATACTTTCAATGTAAATAGAAAAGCAGTTGTATATAAATTAAAGGTTTAAACCTTAATTTACCTTAACTTGTTTTGTTTGTAGATTTGTCTCGTGATATAATTATTTTATTATAGATTTTAATACTATTGCACATTGTAGATTGTATTTCTATACTTCGCAGAGTATATTTGTGTTTTTGTACAAAAACAATACATGTCAATGGCTTATAATGTTTGTAAAATCAAGGGTCTCTCCAGACATTTTGTGAAAGGTCCTGTTTTTATAAAATTGTGGAAAAATTACTCGTAATTTGTGAATATAAAATAATCATTCAGTCACATTCTTTCAACCAGGATCCTGCTTTTATGAATTTGTGCAAATAGGGTCCGGTTATTTCAAAAAGCTTTTTCAAGGAGTTTTTAAATTGTAAATAGATGCAAGATTGTGCTCGGCACTGTAAAATTTTAATTAAAAAAAATTTAATTGTCAGAAATAAACATCAATTGTTGCTTCTAAATTAGAGATGCAACATACAAATATTTAGTATTTAACCTATACTCCTGAATGCAGAATATTCATTTTGGGCGAATAATGAATGGAAGAAGCGTCAGCCGAAAACAAAACTTAATTCATTTACGTCCATCTTTCTGTTTGTTTGTTTTTTTGTTGTTTTTTTTTAATCAAAATATTATCCTTAGATGTACAATATGTACAAATATTATTCTTAGGTGTACAATATAAAGATTCAATACTATACCTATGCATACAAAGTAAAAAAGTATGAAATTCTTCCTTGATACTTGATATACTTCCTTGAAATTTAAACTTTTCACTTTTACTCTAGTAATATCAGTTCAATTTAATTTAATTAAATTTTGAATTATTTTAATCAACAGAATATTCTATGATTTTCTACATTAAGTTTTTTATTAAATGTAAATTTTTGCTTCTTACCAAACTATTATGTATAAATGTGTAACTTTAATTTTCATACAGAATATGCTAAGGCAATGTGCTTTATGTTTTGTTCAAAGTTATTTTGCAATCTTGGTAACAATCTCGTTTATTTAATAATTTGTGTTTAATTTGTTATTATTGTCAACTTCAGCTTGTGATATGTTCAAAATTCAAATCTAATAATAAATTTTTCTAATACAGATGTAATAATCCCAGAGTTGTCAAACTAGGATATCGATGTGCTTTACTTTGGTTGGCTGCATTGGTGTGTTGGATAAACGACCGTTTGTTTTGTGAAGTTTGGTCCAAGTTAAATTTCCCATATTTGCATGGTGCCTGGCACATACTGATTGCTATTACGTCTTACAGTGCTTGTGTGTTGTTTGCATATTTTGATGCTTGGGATACAGTACCAGAGCAGTTACCAGCAATGAAATTTTGGCCATCAGATAGGTAAGTTATAAAACAATTATTTAAGTTATTAATATTCCTATGAAAAATTAAATCTATACTTTTAAACATGTACTCCAAAGCATTAGCACCTTTCTCATCTTGAATTTTATCAACACCAATTACTATAATAAAAAACCTACCATCTATGCATTTTGTGATAATGTGAATTTGACTGTTATTCTTCGAAAATTATTGTAGTATATTCTTCAAACTTTTAGATAGAACTCACATTTGTGTATCTAAATTATGGATTTAATTTCAGCTATGCATTATTATATTAGTAAAAACAGTCTGCCTTTCATAATTAATTTGTTTAATTACTTTGAGTCGTTAAATGCTAGCTAATGTTAGCAACTAACAATAGTCTGCAAGTTTTATAAAGTAATAAAATATTTTATTTATTAGTGATGCTGCCAAAAGGGTGCCATTATAGTTAAAATCAGTCGTGATTTTTTTTTATTTTTTCTCAATTCATTAGGGGTTTTTTTTTTTGACCCATTAAAAAAAAAACTAATATGAAGGCAAAAGCTTATGCATGTGTGAACTCATCAGTAACTAAAAAGAGGCTGACCAATTTACATAACTGTGTTTTTTCATTAAAATTAATTGAATTTCATACTTGGTTAAAACCCAACTTAGTAAAGGGTATATTGTTGAGATGTATCAAAATTTAATATCTATTTTTAGAATTGTTCATTTATAAGTAATTGATATGATATATTCAAAAATTTTGATTAATATCTGTAAATATTTTTTTTTCATATCTCTTGAATCAATGATTTTTTTTTTTCTTGCTATTGTAAAGTTAGTAGATTTATTCAGTATTATCAACGTGCAACATTCAATTCTTCCCTATAAACAAACTCAACCCTTCAGGCTTTTGTACTACCACTGGCTGCCGTAAATTGGCTGAATCCATGGTGCATATCAGAAGAATAGAAATTGCGCACAACTTGCCACTCTGTGATTCCTAAATTAGTATGATAGATTAAGTACAAATTTTCAGGCAGTTGTTCTAAAATATCAAGGAAATTGCATTTATAACCTTGCCAGATACTTAGTTGTAAGGTCTTAAGTTATCCATGAAAGAAATATCCGTTTTACTTTCAAAATAGCATGAAAACATGAAATGAATTTTCAGTTTTAAATGCCTTTTATAGCTGTGCTATTGTTCTCCATTAAAAGATCTTATTATAAAATGAAATATATTCGACCATTAGTTTAATGTTATTTGTTAAGTATTGATTTATTGGAATACTGAATGCAAACTAATGTCTCATTAAATATGCTATTTACAATATCCATATTTTTTCTCTTTTTTTGACATTTTTCTCTCTTGTTTCTAAATTTTATTTTATCAATTTTCCAAATTTTTGCTTTATCTTTAACAAAGTTGAAAAATAGCCAAACTTCAAAAAAATTTCTATCATTTTTAAAATTTAAATACTGATCAAAATCTATCTAAAACTACAGATTGCTAAAGATGATAAGGTCTCAACAATTTGTATATCTAAATGTGGTTTAATAGGGGTTATTCACTAATAATTTTTTGTAAAGTTATATGTTTTGTCAATTGGGTTTGGTTTGGGATTTCTGTAGTAAGTTTTCCCATCTCTGCCTTTCATGTTTATATTAATAGTTTAATTTTTATATTGTAATTTAATCTTAAAAAAATAATTAGAGTTATGAATGGGTAATTGAACATTTTTCACGTTTTATTTTATCTGAAGTGTTCAACCATCAATAAATTATTCTCTTGTTAAAAGCTTTAAAAAAAATTATGTTTTTTACCCCATTAAGCAATGTTCAAACCTTTGTTATTTATTAAATTTTCTGCATACAAAATATGGTTTATTAAATTATTATTTTGCATAATTTTCTCTTCATTTTCTTCTTTTTTTAAAAAATCTTATTTTCCTTATTTAGAAAGTCCTAACTTTTGTTGTATGTATGCCATAAAAATATTTCAGAATTATATAGTTTAAAACAGAAGCTTAGGGCCAGATCTTTTTAAAAAATTTTAATAAACTGAAGATTATAGTTACTTACATTTTATGAATATGATTATGCTTTAAAGATTGGTTTATAGTACATAATACATGCAAATGTGTAATGCACATTAATGGAGAAAGAAATGCATTATAATTTAAAATTGAGAAACAGTCTAATAAACAAATCAAAGAATTTATTTCACTTTTATTTGTCTACTTTTTAATGTTTGAAATAAGAAAAATAATCTTTCTTTTATCATAGGTTTACAAATAATTTTATATAGAATAACTTCACTAGCCCATTTATCTGAAAGAAGAAGAAAAAAAATGTCTTCCTTTAAGAAAAGGCAATCTTTAAGATACAGACATATATTTGCTATATTGAAATTAGTTGTGGTTTTGTATAATGTGTTTTAAAACTAAGGATAGGTGGTTAATTTCACTAATTGAAATTCATTTAACATACCGATACATTTTAAAATCATAAAAATCATTTTTTTTTTTTTTTAAAGAGTAACTCAATAATTTAATCCAACAAACTCTGCTTGTGACATAAGAAAAAGTGCAATAAAAATGTATCTTTATTTAATTCTGGTTTAAAATTCATTATTTATTTTAATGACATTATCAACAAAAAAAAACTGAAATCTTATTTTCCTAGATATTTAATTGCGTTTTTCTGTTTCAGATTTGAGCTGGGAGTCCCGTACATAATCCTGCGCAGAGTACACAAAGACCACCAAAAGATCTGATTGAACATTGTTTCCTAACCCTTAGTCTTCCACTATCCTTATGTATTATAATATTTATTTCAATACCAGCCTCAATTTTAGTATTACATAAAAAGACTGTATAGCATTTAATGATTCAATTCTGTGAGAGCTTGACTGTTAGTGTTAGGTAGAAATCTCAAGATATGTTATCATCTGGTATGGTACAGATAAATCAATAAGCTGACTGGTGCAGCTGTATATTTTTATTCCCATTTGCTACCTGACTGTGAATAAAATATATTTATATGTGGCTTTCATTAATGTATTAACCTCACGTTTTTTAGTTATAACTATTTTTTTATATATATAATACCTGTGATTTATAACTTGTTTTTTAGGTGTTTGTATGTTACCGCTAAAGCGTCCAAAAGCCGTTATCTAACTAACCTGCAGGTATTGATTTGGTCCGTTGAAATACCAAATCACGAATTTTTCCCACCTTTCCTTGGAAATAAGCACATTAAGGGCTTCAATATTTAACAGTTTGTTTTGATCATTCTGTCAACTAATTTCTTAATTGTCTTGACTTAATTCTTTAGAAATTGAAAATTAAATGACATTGTTAATTTTCTTAATTGGAATAATACTTTAAACTGTGTGATTCTTGGTATTTTTAAAGTAATTGATGATTGATTCTATCAACTAGTTGTTTATCTGTTGTAGTTTGATTTTTTTTTAAAAAAAGCAAAAAATAAATGCATAGCATTGTGTTTATTTAAGCATACATGCTGTTTATTAAGCATACAAAGATTTTATTTTCACTTTAGTACTGCTTAATAAGTTATGAGCCAATTATGCTGCCCACCTTACCTAGGAAATAAGCACGTTAAGGGCTTCAGTATTTAAAAGTTTGTTTCTATCATTCTGTCAACTAATTTCTTGATTGTCTTGACTTAATTCTTTAGAAATTGAAAATTAAATGACATTGTTAATTTTCTTAATTGGAATAATACTTTAAACTGTGTGATTCTTGGTATTTTTAAAGTGATTATTGATTTGATCAACTAGTTGTTTAACTGTTATATTTGAATTTTTTTTTTTTTTTTAGATAATGAGAAATAAATACATAATGTTATGTTTATTTAAGCATACATGCTGCTTATTAAGCATGTAAAAATTTTATTTTCACTTTAGTGAGTGCTTAATAGGTTATGTGAGTGCTTAATAGGTTATGTGTCAATAGGTTATGTGCTAATTTGAAAAATAAAAAATTTTTGGTACTTTAATGAGTCACCTTAGTTATCTGCACATTAGTTAGGTAATTTGTAGAATAACTAATTTCTAAACTTTAGTGGTAACATTTCACCTTTTGCTTTATAACAAGCAGCTTTCTTCTTATAGATAGATGCCTGCTTGTGTTTTTTTTTTTAGCGTTATTCTATCTTATTATTAATTAAGTTGGGGGAAATTTTATGCCAAAAGTTTAATAAATATTAAATTGTGTATGATGAGGCAAGCTCCCTGACCCAGAGCCAATGGAGCACTTAGTCAAATTGCCAAAGAGTTGAAATTTACTTTAGCTTGTTAAAATACTAGAGAGTGGAGGTATTTCTCCATTTGCTCTCTTTATATTAACAAATCGTTAAAAGTTAAATAAAAAAAAATTAACTTTTTGATGAACTTTTATTTGTAATAAAAAAATATTACATAATACTGCACCAGTTGTATATTTTATTACAACTTTTTCTTAAAAATTAAATTTGTAAGAAATATGGAATAAAAATTAAGAATCTGCAATTTAAGTAGATTGGTTTGTTCTGATCAGTAAGAATGGGCCACAATTTTCTAAACCAGAATTGACTGTTATAATCTATAAGTTTTTAATGTGTACTACTATAGATAATTTTTTACATAATTATTTTATGTGTTTGTAAACAAAATTTCTAGAAAAAAGTATTATGATGTCATATAGAAATTATGATCTGTATTGCTTGATAAGTTCTTAATCCATCTAATGTTTAAAGTTGAAAAGATTCATAGCTTGCTCCCCTGAATCGTTATTATAAAACCTTTTATTATTGCTAACTATTGATGTTGAATCAAAAGATAACTTTTAGTGAGTCTTGTAGCTTACTATTAGATTTTTAAAAAAATTAACTATACGAACTGAAATCTACTGCCTAAATTGTTAAAAGGTTTCTTCTAGAGAATTTGAAAAATTTGTTTGTTAAAATATAAGTAAAAAAATTAAGTTTTTTAATCAGTGTGTTATTGAATAATTATTTTGGTATTACAGTTTATCTGTTTAAAGAAGAGGCAATTATGAATCATTGCCAGTTTCCTTGCTTGATAAAATTTGACTTTGACAATTTAACCCTTTTATGTACCAAAAAAGTATTAGATATTTAACTTTCATTTAAACTTATAATGTGCTGGTAGTCCCAAATTAAAAATTTCATGAAAAATTTGAATATAATATTGAAAAAATATTTGTGAAAGTGTAAAATGGGCAAATGGAACAAATTAATGGGACAAAAAATTATATGGAACATATTTAATGGAACAAAAAAGTTCTGCACATTTTTTATTATGTTTTAATAGTTTGGTAAGTAAAATGTTAAATCAAATAACTTATAAAGGAATCATCTTTTTTCTTATTTTAAGACATAAATTATGTTATTAATTCACCTCAATTTGCAAGTTGTTGCAGTTTCTTTCTGCAATACTTTCAATACAGAAGAAACCAAACCTTTGCGCTGTAACATTAAATGTTACAGCACAATTTGCTAAGAACAATAAATATGATAAGTAATTTTTTTTATTCAATTTATTGCTGTTTAGTTCTTTTTTAATTTAAACTCGAAAATATATATCTATTCGTAAATTGACCCCAAAGCCACTTACTTTATTGCGAGAGATTCAAAAATATTTTTTACCATAAATAAGAGTTCTTATGAATTTGTGATTTCCCCCTTTTTTTATTCTTTTTTTTTTTTTTTGTAATAAGCACCCTTTTTTATTCTACAATTAATGCATCCAAAATAAAAATTTGAAATGCACTTTTAAAATATTTTTTTTTTGTCTTCTTGATTTAACTAAGAACTAATATTATAAAATCTGTGATGTGTTTTTTTTTTTCTGTTCATTCTTTGCTTATGTGAATAAAATATATTTATATCTTGCTTTCAATATTTCTCTTATTTTATTTTATACATTTATTTTTATTTTTCTATTCACAAGATGTTAACCAGAAAGTTTTTTTAAAAAGAATATTAAAAAAATGTATTTGAGATAATGCAGTTGACAAAACAAAATATTCAAATTATGTACCATCAAAACAAAGTAATGATATTAAACCTCTTCTTAAATATTTTTATGAATGTCTTATAGTAATGTTGTCTTAATTTTTGACATCCAGAGTAAAATATTGCTTTTCTGATAAGTAATGGTCAGTAAAAATTTCTTTTAATTATTCAAAATAAGGAAATTTAAATAATATAATTTTTGAAGAGGCGCATTGGCCAACAACAGTATTGTTCAAATTAGATTTAGGCCTCTCTTCCCTGTACTCTGTGCAAGAATTGAACATACTAAATTAAAATAATTTGATATTTTAGCAAAGGCAAGATTTATGGTATGTATGCCAACTTCCTTTTAGCTTCCCCAGGGACATCAGAGAATTCCCCTTTTCCAAGTCAATATGGTAGTAATCACCATATGTTCCTAATTGTATTTTTTTTTTTTTTGTACTTACACCTAAGAGCCCTTACATTATGACCATCCTGCTAATAACATGTAGGACCACCTTTAGCCCTCAAAACTGCTAGCACCCGCCATGGCATTGATTCCACAAGGTGCTGATAGGTAGTCTGAGGTATCTGGTACCAAGCTCTCACCAACTGGTCCTGCAATTCCCTCACATTGCGAGGGGGTAGCTTGGCAGCACGAATTTGGTTTTCCAAGTAGGACCACAAATGTTCTATTAGATTAAGGTCAGGTGAATTAGGGGGTCAAGACATGACTTGAAAGTCACTGGAATGTTCCTCGAACTAATCCATGACGATTCGACCCTTATGACATGGCGCATTATCCTGTTGGTAAACACCATCCCCCGCAGGAAAAACTGTTGCCATGAATGGGTGAACCTGGTCTGCAACTATGTTCTAGTAGTTTACAGACGTCAGGGATTGTTCTATGAGGATTATAGGTCCTAATGTGCCCCATGAAAACATTGTTCCTTGACGAGAAAACTTGGGTGAGCCTATTGTTATAGATGGAGGGTGGTCATAATGTAATGGCTCTTCGGTGTATTGTAATCCAGAATTGTACTTTAAGAACAGTCAAATACTTTTAACTACTGAGCAAGAAAAACCCTGTACAAAATATTAAATGAGCTGGCCATCTAACTTGCTGTAAATTAGAATTTCTTAAAATTTGCGTGTAAAAGATTTTTTAATGTTTACTTGTTAACATTGTCAGACAAAAAACATTTTTATTATTTTGTAGTTTATATGAGAAAAATTTACTTGTTAATATGTACTGATAACCTTAAATTATGAAAGATTAAATTGTTAAAAATAACTTTATAGTATAACCTTATATTAAATTGGAAACGGTTTTTTTCTCTGTTGTGTTTCCTACATTTTTAAAAATTTTGAAATAAATAAAGTGGAAGAAGCTGGTAAGTGACAATTTCTGGAACATAATATAAAGTGCTCGCATGACTATAATTATGTTTATAACAAAATTTTTTTGTTTTCACTTCAATTCTAAAATAACTAACCCGTATTAGTTTTAAGTATGCATGATTTTTTATTTCAAATTGGGTAGTAATAAATAAAATCAAGCTAAGGATTACTAGCTCCGCCTACTAAAATATCTATAATGAAATATGTCGGATACACTTTTTTCTTCGTATCCTGATTATAGACACTCTTAAAACATAACTTACTTGGTTCTTCCATTTAACTCTTTAAACGTTCAGATTTATATGCGACAACATCTAATTTCTTCCTCTATTTTTATTTTATTCCATCAAGTCAAGCTGGAGTTTTTGAAATGTAGATCTTGAGAAAAAGAAATTATATTTTTCAACAACAATGGATAAATATATATATATACAGGGGAAAACAGCATTTTCTTTGCAAGAGTTTTCGAGAAAATTAGAATTTATTAAAATCTTTTATTAAGTTCATAAATGAAAATGGCTCTTTTTAATAAATCCGATTTCAACTCTGTAGATGCGTTTCAGCGGGTAGTATATCAGAACATATGGTTGAAATTTCCAAGTCTTATAGTTGTTCCGCAGCAAAACAAAATTGTTAGTTGAATGCGAACTTGAACACTCAAATAACGGCGAAGGCCCTTAAGATTTTTAATTGAGAAATAATATTTTCGACAACCAAGTAATATTATCAAATGCTTTATTAAATAAGACAGTTTGATGTTTAATAATTGACAATTAAAAAATAACGCCAGTTTACTCTTACTGAATGGAATTGAATTGGACGGATAAAGGCCTCACTATCTTCAATAGAGCTTAAATCCTGCTCAGATTGTTAAAAAACTTTACCTGACCATGCTGAAATCTAAAGTATTGTTGTTTAGAAAGAATAAATTGTCCAATCGCATCAGTGTTCTTTTAACCTTTCCGTCATTATCAAAAAGAAAAGAAACTTACTGCTATCAGCACCGCGCTTTTAAAATGATTTCGTTTCGAACACTCTTGCCTTTCATAACTCAAAAATATACATGACATTGTGTACACATAACATAAGAAATGAAATTTTACATATCTTTCAGAGAAATGATAAGAAATTTTCTAAAATAAAAGTGATATTGATGCCGATTTTAGTTTCTGAATTATTTAAGTATTTTTTGTTTTTTTTAGCTGTGTATTTCAGCGATAACTATTCTCAGGAATTTTTTTTTTTTGCAGCCACTTATGCGTGCGTCTAAACATCAACATTGCATCTCACTTGGATTGAATTTCGTGTTAGTTTTTGAGTAATTAAATGTTTTTTAAAGTAAAATAGCCAAACAGTATATTTTAATCAATACCTCTGGGGGTACTGATCCAGGAGTTTCCTTGTCTTCTGGATTGGTTCAAAATTACAAGGCTACGGAGTTGAACGTAAGTAGTCGTAAACCCATGAAATTGGGTCGGCTGTTCAACGACAGTTATAAAAACTTATATAAAAACAGTATATTTTAATTTCAAAAAAATGAATTATTTTAATTAGAGGGCTCAACGTTAGTATTTATATAAACTAATCTATAGAGATTTTTGAAATTCACCCTTTCTTTCTCTTTTCTGTTCTTCAATGAATTTCTGTGTTAATGAGAGAGTGTAATTATAGCAGTTTGAAATGAAAACTCAAACCACATTAGCGAAATTAGCCAAAACTTTATGAATATTTAATATATAAGTTTTAAATTTGCGTGTCTGGAACGATATCAATCCTCTAAAGCAAGTCGTAGCTTCTTATATTACAGCATTACTTGAAATTTAGAATGAAGGAATTTCAAGTATGAATTCGCTCTTTCAGATCGTAAAGCAATTTGAAAAGAATTGAGCAAAATCAGTTCCAGAGGTTTGACCCACACCCTAACAGTATATCATTAATTGATCATGTAAGAAATTTAGGTACAAATGATAAACGGGGTGTTTGATTATAATGAACTGAGTAAACGAAACGATCAGAAAAGAATTACGCAACCAGTTCAGGGGTTCGGCAAACAACATCGAGCAGAGGATTGAAAATCCTAGTACAGTCGGACCTCTATTTAACGAACTTCCATTTTGCGAATTTTTTCAAGGAACCAAGAACATTTTGGAAATTTCTTCGTAAAATAACTTCCAAATTTTGGTAAAGGAATTTTCTATTCACTTACCAATATAATTTCCGAAGTGAATTTTCTATTTAACGAACTTTTTTTCGAGATCTACTTTCCCTATTTCCCAAAATATTTCAGAACGTTTCAAACTTGTTAACGTATTTAATGGGGGAAATGATCTCGAATTGATTTTCGAAGCCATTTCACTTTTAGAAAAGCAGTAAAATCCTTTTCCCTTTTTGTTTGCATTTCAAACAAAAAACTCA
This sequence comes from Parasteatoda tepidariorum, assembly GCF_982258835.1. Taxonomy (NCBI): domain Eukaryota; kingdom Metazoa; phylum Arthropoda; class Arachnida; order Araneae; family Theridiidae; genus Parasteatoda; species Parasteatoda tepidariorum. Next base: position 79,886,764 of record NC_141756.1, on the reverse strand, counting down.
GACAGAATTAACGGGTCTCATCAGTAGTCATTAAACTTAAGAACGCACGTTGTAATGTATGTTTAAAATTACTTTGCAATTAAAATTTTATATAGCGAATAAATGCAGCTATAATTTTATACATAAATTCATCTTTTTTTAGTTGAAAATGTTATAGCATGGCTGTGTAACACAGGATAATGTTTTGCTCTATTCTTACTTTCCAAGCAGATTTCTTTTATGGCTAAGATTTATAAAATAAATAGTAGATTGATTGATTGAATGTAGGGTTTAGTGACACAAGATCCAAATGAGGACATTCTGCGCCAAACAGTACGGTAAAATAAATAAATAGTAGATACTAGTTTACAAGATAAAGGTGTATCGATTGCTATTTTAATTATGTCTAGTGTTTATGAATTTAAAACCTGCTTTGTGTCGTTTAAGTATTTCAAAAGGTGATTTTCTATTTAACGAATTTTCCATATTACGAACTTATTATCGGGATTTAGCGACTTTGTTAAATAGAGGTCGGACTATATATTTAAATAAAGTTTAGAAGAAATTGAGGCATGAAAACTATTGGATAAAATGAAGGCGAAGCGAATAAGTGAAGCGAGCTGAAATCCTGAAGCGACGTTAAAAACCGATAAGCAGTACGGTGGTTAGTGAACGATTACGAACAAAAAAAGTACAAACTGAATACTATATGGATTATTAAAAGCAATCTATACGGTATTTTAGAATCAATCTGACCTCAGAAATTAATACCTTTTCATATTTCTGTACTTTTCTGAACAATGTAAGTTCCACGCTCTCGACGAGTTACCTATATGCGTAAAAGATAAGTCCTTATCCATTCTGATAAGGTAATCACAAATTTTGAAGCTACTTCAGAGACCTTCTGTTTCGCTATATGAAGTTGTTTCAATAAAATGTCAATAGGTTTATTTTGAAGTAAATGAACCAAACGGTTTCTTTTTTTACCAGTTAATATGTATTGGTAAATGAAAACTATTTCAACTGATAAAATGGCTCTGTTGAAGCCATTTATTTATGATACTTCCCCAGTGTCGGATTTTAATGTTAGCAACTGGAATTTCGCAAATTTCACCACACTGTGGATTAAACTGCCTACCCATGAAATTGCTCTGAAAGTTCTAGCACTTCTACCTATCATGTTTTTAGGAGTTTTTGGAAATGTAGCTATCCTTGTTGTTATGATGCGAATTAAGGTATGTCTTGGTTTACAATGTATTTTTATATTTTTTTCGCTGTTCATTAGGTTGTTATAAAATTAATAACAATTTGATAATATTTATTAAATAATGAAAAAGTAAAACATCCGCGCTACAGCTTGTTGTGAACTAGGGGAATCATGGAAGTTAAAGTTCCACAATTTAGTGTCCAACGACATGATTGTGGTAATGTTTTCAGCATTGCGCACAGGCCGCCTTTACTTCTCAGACAAGTTGGTACCCATCGATCTCAAGCTAGGTGGACTTCAAGCCGCACTGGGGGGTCGAACCCCTGTTCTTCATAACGATATTTCAGTGCCTTAACCACTGACCCATTGCGGCTTTATGAATAATAAACAATTTAAAATGCCTTTTTTCCAAATTTAAAATAATAAAATATGTATTATGATTATTAATTGTGATTTTAGATGATCTAGTAAAGCATGCTAGTACAATTCAGATTTAATAAAAAAGGTTAACATAAATCCGAAATCGGTTATATCATGATAGCTAAGCAGTGAACATGAAATGTTATGTGCCTTTTTATTCATGTGTTATGTTATTTTGAAATATATACTGTTAGTAATATCCTAAAAACTAATACTTATTAATTTTAATTGCCTAATTGTTCAGCATGATTCTTCGGTTCAACACGATTCGTGTTGAACCGAAGAAAGTGAAAGGCATTCCGTTTCCTCATCTGTGTTGCACAGTAACTACCTTTCGCGTTATACAAACGGTAGTCACTGTGCAACACAGATGAGGAAACGGAATGCCTTTCACTTGAGTCATTACCCTGTACTCAATACTTGATCTCATCGGGAGAGATATTGGGAGGCTAGACGCAAATTAGATTCTACGGACTGTACTGTAGGCTGACTTTATTTCCTTTGTTCGCTGCCATTTTGTTACTGCTTTTACAGTTTTTCCCATGTCATGTCTACAGTTGTCTTTGTAATCTGCCACTAGAAATAAGAAGGAAAAAAATATGAATAGTTAGAGAATTCGATTAAGCAGCCAATTATGTTCGATTAAGACCTTATTAAGCAGCAAATTTATACTATATAAAATCAGTTATTGAATATATATTTGGGTGTGACGTATGGGTGTGGCAGAAACCTACTTCTTGGCCATGGATGATGCCCCTGGAAAACAAAAGCAATCGCACCCCTTACCTTAATGGCCTGCGACAAGAACAATAATAAACTTATACTAATAAAAGATGGCATGTTTAACAAAAAAGTGTCCCAAAACTTTGCGGTGGTTTGAAAATGGAATTAAAGGGAAAAGTATCTACAAAACTATTAAAAAATGCGTTTTGCTATCCGTCAGACCATTATAACTAAAAATATGTGCACTTAAGTTTGTTAAATTTTTCTTCACACAACACCACGTTGTTTCTACAATTAGTAATTATTTTCAAGACATTCTTTTATAGTTTTCTCATTGAGAAGTATCATTTTTTTACTAATTTTGCAACTTAGTGAGAACAAATCACTAGTTTCCTGAGCAGAACATAGAAAAATATACATATTCCCTTGCTAGTTGCCTAAGCAAAACGCAGCAAAGCATTCATATCTACCTCCCTTCGCTTTTCGCCAATTGATGTATTAAATTGTCGTATTTAATTATATTTTTAGGGCATGAGGACGTGTACTAATATTTTCATTTGTAACATGGCGCTAGCTGATCTAATGACGATTCTATTCTGTTCATGGACTATCATCGTTGTTGATGCTTATCAAAACTTTGTCCTCGGTGAAGTATATTGCAAACTCGATGGATTCTTCCATGGTAAGAAGAAAGTTTTTAAGCTAAAATAAATCTTAAAAACCAAGATAAAACTTTAGTTGACTTTCAGTTAGTGATTTTTAGTTTTTAACTTTACAAATCAACAAGTGATTTGTTATTTTAGTTTTTAGCTTTACAAAATGTAAAACATATAAAAGAATTACGGTCGACTACTGTTTTTCAAAAGGGCAGCTCTTATGAGGCGATTTTGCATTTTACTGTATCGTGTGCAAACATAGAATAAATTCCGACATTCAATTCAGCAATATTTTGACGCACACCATGCATAGAGCAGAAAGCATCATTACCAATATTGATTCATAATCATAACATATGGTTGACATATGATAAGTCATTGGCACATAAAACATATTGATACACAAGATAAGTTGGCAACTTCGTGGCTAACTACAGACGTTTTATATATATATATATATATATATATATATATATATAATAACAGGGCTACATCCCTGTTATCATTGTTGCATTCATCTTTAATAATGCAATTGAGGAGACACGTGGAAGTTAACGCGACTCCTAAAATAAAAACATAATATTCAAATAGAGAGATGATCTAAAATGAGTAATTAAGTTGATTAAGAATAGAAACAATTAACAGAATGCCAGCCATAATTAAATAATAATAAATTTAATAAAAGAATAACAATTAAGGTTACAAGTTAAGTTCTAGATTAAACATCGTGGCGGACAGGTTGTCCCAGTAATATACACAGGCGTCGTCACAGACCGAACTGAGGAGAAAAAACAGGTGCAGTTAGGTTTGCAATCGTGATTGTCCTTATCGCCAACTGGCGACGTAAGTTTGCCACATTTCGGCGTTTAGCTTGAAATCGGCTCAAACGCAGCAGCCGCTGCATACTCCCTCCGCAGTGTAACGGTTAAAAATGGACATACCGTTGAGGTCTACGAATTGTTCTACCGGTACGAGTTGTATTGGCTGGATCAATCGGTTTCACTGTCTCTGAGTTTTTTGCAGGAACGGTTGATTCAATCGACTCGACTGGAGAAGGATAAGTATGTTGATTAGTGTCTTTGGGCAGGAAAGCTGGTTTAAGCCTGTCTATGGAAATGGTATACTTTTTCCCCTTGAGTTCGATGTCGAAAAGTCTGTCACTTCTTTGCAGAACTCTATACGGACCATCGTACGGAGCTTGGAGTGGCTTTCTAACAGCGTCGTGTCTGACAAATACATGTGAGCAGTCCTTTAAATGGGGATGAACAAATATTGTTCTGTGTCCATGACGAGACATCGGGGCTGGTCTCACATTTTCGAAGTGGAATTGCAAGTCCAGGATGAGTTGATTTTGGGAAGCACTGGTCGGTGACGGAACGAAGAGTTCGCCAGGTAGTCTGAGAGGTCTTCCATAGACCAATTCGGCAGTTGTGGCTCCTAGATCCTCTTTAAAGACTGCACGGAAACCTAGTAGCAATGTAGGTAGAGCTGAAGACCACTGCTCGGTATTATAGGCCTTCAGGGCTGCCTTTAGTGGACGATGAAACTCCTCGATCAAGCCATTTCCCTGAGGATGATACGGAGAAGTCCTGATGCGTTTGATGCCTAGGAGTTGTGACAGGGCCACGAAAAGTGAGCTTTCGAACTGCCTGCCTTGGTCAGTAGTAACACGGACAGGACAGCCAAATCTGGAAATCCAATGAGTAAAAAAGGTCTTTGCAACTGTGTGTGCAGTTATGTCAGGAATAGGGACAGCCTCTGGCCACCGAGTAAATCTGTCGATCATAGTTAAACAATAGTAATTCCCGTTGGATGGTGGAAGAGGACCCACAAGATCCAGGTGTACATGCTCGAATCTTTGTGACTGGTCTAAAAAATTACTTACTGCAGATTTTGTGTGGCGAGTTACTTTTGATCTTTGGCATGGGACACATTGTCTAGCCCATTCTGCACAATCTTTACGTATGGACGGCCAAACAAATCTAGATCGCATCAATTTTGAGGAAGCGCGAATCCCAGGATGGGATAAATTATGTAAAGTAGTAAAAACTTTTTTACGAAATATTTCAGGAATGTATGGCCGGGCTGTGCCAGTTGATAAATCACAATAAATTGATTTACTACAATCAGGCAAGGTTATTGCTTTAAATTTTAAGACGTCGGAATTTGTCAATAAATCATTTAGTTCCTCGTCGGTTGTTTGTGCCTGTGCAATTTCGTTATAGTCGATTGTGTTGGGCATAGATATTGCTTCGATTCTCGATAGTGCGTCTGCCAAAACATTATCTGATCCTTTTATATGATGAATATCGGTCGTAAACTGAGATATGTAATCTAATTGTCTCGCTTGTCGCGGAGAGCAATTATCAGAGCGCTTTCTGAATGCAAAAGTTAGAGGCTTATGATCTGTGAAAAGAGAAAATTCTCGCGCTTCAAGCATATGTCTGAAATGTTTGATTGCCGCAAAAGCTGCCAATAATTCTCTATCGTATGCGCTATAAATCTTTTCAGCTGGGGAAAGTTTTCGAGAGAAAAAAGCAAGTGGTTGTGCATCATTGTTAACTATTTGCGCTAAAGCCCCTCCTATTGCGAAATCCGACGCATCCACGTGTAAAATTAATTTGGCATTCGGTTTAGGGTGCGACAACAGCACAGCGTTTGCAATTAATTCCTTACACTGTTTAAAATCATTATTAGCTTGATCTGTCCATTCAAGTTTCGTTTTGTCTTTCTTTTTGGCTCCTTTTAAATACGCCGTCAAATGTATTTGATTTTGTGCTATATTCGGTAAAAATCTACGGAAAAAATTTAAAATTCCTAGAAATCTTTGAAGTTCATTAACGGTTTGAGGTTGGGGATAATTTAAAATTGGTTTGATTTTGTCGGGTAATGGTTTTGTACCATCTTGAGAAATAAGGTGTCCTAAAAATGAAATTTCAGGTACACCGAAAACACATTTGGAAGTTTGTATAGTTAATCCATACTTGTTCAAACGATCAAAAACCAAACGTACGTGTTTTCTATGCTTTTCTTCAGTTTCACTAAAAATTAAAATATCGTCGAGATAAACGTAGCAAAAGGAAAAATCACCAAGAATTTCATTCATAAATCTTTGGAACGTTTGAGCTGCTCCACAAAGACCGAAGTTCAGATAGGGAAACTCAAAAAGGCCAAATGGTGTACATACCGCGGTTTTCTGTACATGTTCCGGGTGCACTGGTATATGAAAATATGCTCTCACAATATCGAGTTTTGAGAAAATTTTCGCACCATAGAGAGAGTTTGAAAAGTCCTGTATGTGCGGGATTGGGTAACGATCCGGAGTTGTACACGCATTTAATCTGCGATAATCTCCTACAACACGAATACTACCGGAACTTTTCGGAACCACGTGGAGCGGAGAAGACCACGGTGACTTGGATGGTCGACAAATTCCCTGCTCCATCATGAATTGGAATTCTTTTTTAACGGATTCGTATAATCTAGGGTTTAATCGCCTAGGCTTACAATGAACGGGCGGTCCGGTGGTTTCTATATAATGCACAGTACTATGGTTAGAATCTTTTAGTTTTAATGACAATTTAGTTAAATCTGGGAATTCTTTTAACATTTTATGATACTCCGATTCTCCGGAGATGAGTTTAATTGAACTAATAGGTTTAGGTTGGGCAAACATACCCTGTATTTCTAACTTAGTTACACTGTCAATAAGTTTTCGACGTTTTAAATCAACTAAGAGGCCAAAATTCTCTAAAAAATCAGCACCTATAATGGGTGTTGGAATAGTTGCAATTAAAAAATGCCATTTAAAATTTCGTCGAATACCCAGATCAACATTGATTAATTTTGAGCCAAAAGTTTTAATTTTCGTGTTATTTGCAGCGTATAATTCCAAAGGCTCAGGTCTTAATTTTTTAGATACCTTAGGCGCGGGGATACAAGATACATCGGATCCAGAATCAACTAAAAATTTTAAATGAGAACGTTTGTCGTAAACATAAAGGCGACATGAGTTTTTGGCTATCGGGATTGCAGTCGCAGACACTTGTTTTTCGATAGCCGAATCTAGTTTTCCGGGTTTTTAGTTTGATTATAAGCACAAGGCTCTCTACAATGTTTTGCACGAGCGCCAAATCTGTTATGGTAAAAGCAAAATTTTGGGTCGCTTCGCGATCTTGAAGGAGTTTGATGTCGGTGGGGAGATTTGTGATATCGTGATCGAGACTGATCTCTACTACGCTCGCGAGATAATCTCTTAACTTCTGCACTCAACGAAGCTATCTCGTTTCGCAAAACACTTATTTCAGACGGAGGATTGCGATGTGAGCTTTCCGTAGTGTGTTGCCCAATAGCAAATACGCCAGTTTCTGTCGGAATCGTACGGACTTCTGAAATTTTGTCAGCCATTTTGGCTAAATTGTCCAAAGATTCAGAGCTAATTGATAAGATTGTTTGAATTTCTTGAGGCAGTCTCTGAAACCATAAAGTTTTCAAAAAATCATCGTTGACGCTTTTACCCCCTAATTCGCGCATTTTTCTCAATAAATGGGACGGCTTAACGTCTCCAAGATGCAATTCAGAAATTAATTGGCGAATTTGTTCGTTTTCCGAAGCAGAGAATTCGGCTATTAACCGGTCTTTCAAAGTGTTGTATCTATCCGCAGCCGGTGGCGCAAATAAAATATCGGACACTGAGGATAAAGTTTCAGGATCTATTGATGAAACGAGGTAATTATATTTCGTTAAATCATTAGTGATTTTAGCTAGCTCAAAATTACTCTCTACCTGAATAAACCATAGTTTAATTTTTGATTTCCATAACGGGGGAATTTTTACTGAAAGATGGGAGACCTGAGATGCATTTGAAGAACGTGCAGCATTATCTGCATCATTAACCTGCTCCACCACATTCGGCATTATTTTAAAGTGTTAGGGCAGCAAATAAAATTAAACAATTTGTATGATGTAGTGATAAGCGCAAAGATCAAATTAAACTCGAAAATAATGCAAATACATTTACTAAAAATGGTAAAAGATTTAAATAATTATTGCAAATGAAAGTGATTTTCAAACATTTCGGAAAATAATGCACTAAGATAACAGACTCCGTACACGCCGTAGATCAATACTAACAGTAAGTTTAAATCAAAGATACTAGCAGTAAGTTAAATTAATACATTAATTTAAACATATTAAAGCAACAGTAATTTCGAATTGACCAATCACAAAAAGACAGCAGAAATTCGATAACATACCCTTAAAATATCCATGTGTCCATCCATCCATATCTCCTTGCGATCACAAGTTTGTAAATAAAAAATTTCAAAAAATAACGCTAAATTTTAAATTTAGTTCTAAAGGAGCAAAAGTTATTAAAAATTAAAGCTGGTCTTCGCATAAATTTAGAAAGATTGCATAGATTCAAAGCCGGGTCACCAGTGAGGGGACACGTGGAAGTTAACGCGACTCCTAAAATAAAAACATAATATTCAAATAGAGAGATGATCTAAAATGAGTAATTAAGTTGATTAAGAATAGAAACAATTAACAGAATGCCAGCCATAATTAAATAATAATAAATTTAATAAAAGAATAACAATTAAGGTTACAAGTTAAGTTCTAGATTAAACATCGTGGCGGACAGGTTGTCCCAGTAATATACACAGGCGTCGTCACAGACCGAACTGAGGAGAAAAAACAGGTGCAGTTAGGTTTGCAATCGTGATTGTCCTTATCGCCAACTGGCGACGTAAGTTTGCCACATTTCGGCGTTTAGCTTGAAATCGGCTCAAACGCAGCAGCCGCTGCACAATCAAGAGCCATAATATGTTATAAAAAGGGTTATTTAAACATAGGCTGGTGGTTATAACAGTTCACATCCCCACTCCACAAAGGAGGGGGTGTGGACGAAACTGCGGATGGTTCTGGCAGATGTTTATTGGAACATGTTATTCAGCAAGGGACATGCGAAAACCATCGGTCCCGCATTAAATACTACAGAGAATGATTTAATTAGGTTCCAGTCGTACATACCTTTGTAACTCTACGTATTATGGAAAATCATTTAATGCTTCCTAATATGGAAGTGAAAGAGGAACAAGATTCTAAAAATAACTCCTCCTTTGAAATATAAATCTAATTATTATTCAATGGTATGTTTTCAGCCTTGAATTCCCAAAATAGAATATCTCTACGCTTACTCTTTAAGAGAGACATTTTATGAAGCCGAAAGAGTTTTAATTCTTTTATTAATACAAAAGTATTTATTTTTAACTCCGTAGCCTTGTAATTTTGAACCCAATCCAGAAGACAAGGGAACTCCTAGATCAAGTATTGGAAAAAGGTCTCGTGGAGGTCTTTTTGATGGAACTAACCCGCATTTGCGTTACATGGAGAGGTAGACCACGAGAACCTCTTAGGGTTCGCCTGACGGCAAGGGAACTCTAATCCATGATCCGTTTACCACTGAGGATATTTCACGTCAGTACTGTGGTCGGTGCAAGCCGGATGCAGAATTCGTATGAATCAGTCATCGCCAGGATCGAACCCCGGTTCACCTCATTGGGAGGCGAACGCTCTATCCCCTGAGCCATCGCGGCTCAACTACAGGCTTTAGAAAGTAGATGGATGGCCATTTAATTGTTTCTTCCCCATCACCATCAAGCTTTGCGTTTTATAAATTATACCCCAGAACAAATGGCATAGCTTTTAAGTTATTATTTAGGTTACTTCTTATATCTGAGAAAGGCGTAGAAATAAAAATAATGAGAAATTTTTTTTTCAAAAAAAAAAACACTATTTGAATTATCGAATATTAACACTTTGTTTTATTAAAAATGATTTAATAATTTATCGTAGTTTTCTTTCAGTAACATTTTTATTAGCCAGTGTGTTTTCTCTCATCATCATTTCTGGAGATCGATTGCTGGGCATCGTATTTCCCTTTTCCAGGCGATTGAGTAAAGGACAAGCAATTGTAATTGTTGTGGCAGCATGGGTGGCAGCTATGCTGTGTGCTTCGCCTACTGCCATCTGGCGTTGGCAGCAGAAACGCAAATGGAACGATTATGAAGAAGTAAATTTGTGTTTTTGTAATTCCCTAAAGATTATCAGCAAGAATATATCAGTGCACTTAATTTTATAAATTAGTTACTGATGTACTTAAGACCAAAATTTATTTGTCGCTTCCATGGGTAACTGATAAACATTCACAAAGCAAAACAATAAACATATTGTAAGTATGCATTGCATCTACACCAAATCTAGAGGAAGGTGGGTTAACACCGAGTAACTATGATTCGAAAGCTAAACTTTTTGACCTAAATATAACCAAGATATCCATTGTTGAGTTGTGTATATATCATTCTCGAAAAGTCATAAATGAACTACTTTTTTTATATCTCTGGGGGTACTAAATTGGAGATTGATCGTGCTCTAGATCATGTCAAAAATTACGAACTGTAGAATAAATGAATGGAGTATGAATTTGACCTCCCTGTAAAGCAGACTGACGTGCGTGTGACTGAATTCGCATTCTTGGTCATAGATAGCGCCACTGAAAAACAAGAAACGCACCGTACACCCTAAATTTGCTAGATTTCCCATAGCAGGCTTGCTGGCATTGGGAAGTGGCATAACAAACAACACTTTTTTTAATAAATTATTTTTTTTTTCTAGAAAAAGTCAAACCACCCGGTCTTACCTTACTAGTGGGGTAAACCAGGTACTTATGTAAACACTGAGAAATTTAGAAATACTGGAAATCCAGTGAAAAAGTAACTGAAATTCTATTTTATATGATAATTTAAGAAAATTATATTCATAATTTTCATGTACTGTAGTCAAGACTGGATTCAAGGACCGGAGGTATGAAGACAATTGTCACGGGTTCCCGGAATGCTGAGGGTCCCAATCAAAATTCCTTACAAAAATTTAATGTTTCACATTTATTTAATGTTTGTTTCTTTTAAAGAAAATGGTATTAAGGGATTTCTAAATTCCACAAAATAGGAAAATAAGGCTTTTTGTAATTTGGAAAAGGGCCCGTAAAATCTTAGTTTAGCCTTGAATGTAGTTATCTTCCTCCTCCGCTGCACTGCAACTTTGGTAGGCCCAGCATAGACACAAATCAAGAGGGAGGGGCTACCCAGTCCCGTCTTACCCCGCTAGCAGAGATTATCGAAACGAAACAGAATTGTTTTACTATTGGGATAAATACTTATTGTTTGTTATTGTATTGCTAATAAGCTTGACTAAAAATAATTTTTATCGCTGCAATGACCTATATATAAATAAAGAGAGCTTAAAAACAAGAGAACATTAAAGAGTTGACATAGTAAAACAAAATTCTTAACTACACAGAAGCCGTGAATTAATCAACAACTATACGTCAATAAGGTAGGTTCTTTTTCTTGACAAGTAGAATGAAATTCAGAGTTTGTTCGTTAGAAATCAGAACTAATTTCGCCAAAAAACAAGATACACGTACCCGCTTTTACCGTATTCTCTCCTACTATACTTTTAAAATATTTAGCACCTTTTTTATTATTATTATTTATTCGAGAATTAGTTTTTTTTTACTGTTGAATGCAAGGGTATAATTGAATTTTCAAACTTTTTGGATTTTTTTAAAAAAGAATGTTAAAAACACTATAACTAACTTCTGCTCGAAATAAGGGGCGTTGTTTTTATGTTTATTCAATTTAATTGTATCTCGCAATCAATAGTGTAATTTGGTGATTGGAGTTTTGTTTCAAGTAAGCTTTTGTGCATACTATTCTTACATATTTGTCTTGTTTTTATTGTTCTGTATTTGCTTTATGTATTTTATATTTTGTATTGTATTCTCTTCCTGGACTTTGGTAAAACCTTTGGGGAACAGAGAGAGCAATTTTAGACTTTTGTCGTGCTCTCTCGATAGAAAAGGTTTTGCTTTTATGACTTCCGGAGCTAGTACCCCCTGAAGACGTCAGCTTCGGTTGTCATATTTATCCTTTTATTTCATATCACATTGTTTCTTTTATAACTAACTAGCTAATAAATTACATTAATGGCTGATATATAAGTTGCATTAATAACAGACATATAGGTTGTATTAATAACTCTTGTAATTCATTTATTACTTAACAGTGTAAAAGTTATTGCCATAAGGTGTTGATTTTACTTTAAGCTGTCAATGTAAATTCCAAATTTTAGAAGACAAATATGTCCTCTATCAAAAAAATCTTATCTGGATATTCGTCTACTGTTTTGTCGAAAAATATTTGCGTCACAAAAATAAATAGGTCCAAAATTTGCATTTCTTGAAACATTCTATTTGCAGATATGGTGCAACGAAAATGGATTTCTGCTGAAGTACTATTGGTTGATGATTCTCATACTTCTAGTATACATGCCTTTGACCGTCATGGCTGTGGCGTATACAGCTATTATTCTTCAATTAGAAAAATACGAACACCAGCTTTTCCTGCGAGAACATCCCCTGAAAATGAAATACAGGAAAAAAGTAAGAGCTTATTGCTGATTCTTGATCATTTTTAATGTAATACCATGAATTGAAATTGTTTTAGTTTTGGTGTATCTAATCATGATAATTCTGCACAAAATTTCTATCCATTCACTGATGCATGGAAAAAGTGTTTGTGTAACTATTATACATCAAAATAACTTAATAAGTCATTTTAAAATACATTTTTCGGTATACATTTTACGTTTTCGATATTTTAAATTCTTAGTTGTTATCTGAAATTCGTGTCTAGTTTACTCTGATTTAGCAGTAGTCAACTTCATTAGATTAAAAAATTAAGGTAGAAGAGTCTAATGTTTAAGATAGAATGTAAGGTAGAATGTTTCACGCTTTTCAAAGAAACACCCATTATGTAGACAAATACGTAATGTATAAAGTTAACTGTTAACCAAAGAGAATTCCTATCGTTCAAGTTGTAACCGTCCTTATAACCAAAACATGAACATTTACGGCATTTTTGTTCAACATCAAAAGATACCGCGTTCTAACCCTGAATGAAGGCTGGGATTTTCTTTCTAGTGAAGAAGCAAGTAAGAACATCATTACGCAATAGAAAAGGTTGACAGAAAATTAATGGCCACAGAGACAAGACAGTTATAAGAGGCAAATGTTCTGAAAACGGAACTACTGAGACCCCACCCATAATGTGTTGTCTATTTTAATCAGAGTCAGGATAGACCCAATGATACTAAACTAATTCTCAAAAGCATTCAAGTATACAGCAGCTGTTGTTGGCGCGATAACTATTGGGAAGTTACAACTATTGAAATGTTGGCAATTATTATAGAACTTAGGTTGAAGTTTCATATGTTATGAGTTAGTTTGTCAAATGTTTTCGTGGATTTTACAATAATTATATTATGTCTAGTATTGTATTGTACTTGTAATGTAACTAACACTACAATAACACAACGCCAATTCAGTAGTATGTATGACATGTTAACTCGTTTCTATCTTGGGGTACCTTTTGATAGATGAAGGTTGATAACGTCGGCAATCCAGCCCCCACATTGGTGACCGTGGACGATATTTGAACACGCTACCTGGACTAACACGCCCACTTCGATATGAACAAGCCTACGTCGATGGATGGTGCATATTTAACAGTTAACTTGATATTTTTGACTACGGCATTGTTTTTCTAGCACAGTCTTGATCACACACCACTGGAACTTATAAACACTTGACTGCTAATAGCAACACAGGAGCTATCACGTTCACCACCGTGAACTTAATACAACTTTCACGATCAGCCCTCAAAGTTCGGTGAGCTTAATGCAGCTCTCTCGGTCTTTTGCGAAACGGCTATGAATCAACTAGTGATATCCATTCATCGAATCCTATCCTAAATGAAATTCTGATGGGGGAATAATATAGTGTAACTACCATTACAAAAATACAATTCCAAATTACTAGTATATAAGATGTGTTAACTCTTTTATATCTTGGGGAACGTTATGATAGATGAAGGCTGACAACGTCGGTAATCCAACTCTCATGCTCTTTTCTTTGATCTAACTATCGAAAAATGAAATTTTTTATTTCTTCATTGTTTTTTTTTTGTTTTTTTTTTAATATTTTACTGTGTTGTTTCCTTTAAAATTTTTAGCAGCGCAACCACAAAATAATACAGCATCACAATTCTTTTAAAAAAATTATCCTCATGACAACACAATAGAAGGTCTTATTAGCATCCTCTAATATGCATCTAATTATAAGAAAATTATTAAACATAAAATAAGGTACGGATAAGCACATAATATTTGACACCGTTACGTCCGCAATTAAGATTTTGACGTTTTATGAACGCCTTGCATGAAACATATGTAGTTAATTCATCATCATCAATGGCTCGACAGCCCAGGGTGGGCCTTGGCCTTCTCAAGAAGTTTTTTTTCAGGCTAACCTTTTTTTTGCTAGTGTTCTCCAATTTTTTGTTTTTAAGACCAAAAGGTCTTTCTCCAGGCCATCTATTGCGTAGTTAATTAGAAATAGAAAAACGGTGATGTTCTTATAGTTTTATTTTATCATGTAACAGAGTTGATCACGCGAGCTATTTGTAAAACAATCGAAAAGAATGTCTCAAAAATTTATTACCTTTCAAGTAAAAATATTCCCATTTTAATGTGTAATTTTAAACAAACGGAATAATTTTAGTAACATTTTCTTATTATTCATAATTTATAGGTGATAAAAGTTCTCTTCATGTACGTCCTAAATTACCTCGCCTTCTGGGTCCTCTTTCAAATTGTCGTATTGTATCGTTATTTCAAGGCACCTCAGCAAGAAGTAAGCACATTTCAGCTTTAAAAAAATAATATTTCAATTTAAATATTGCGCAAATCATTTTTTTTTTATTTCTTGTTTCTTATGGTTTATGAAAACGACTCATATAATTTGTGAATTAATCTCTTTCAGCTTGCACCATGGTATAGGAAAATCTATTTTCCCGCCCATGTTCTAACATATGCACAAAGTGCGATTAATCCCATCATCTACGGTGCATGCAACGAAAGCTTCAGAAAAGCATTTCGCATAACATTCCGTCGCTGTTTTTTCAAGAAAAACAAAGTGTCTCCTACTCCTCCTATTTATATTCATTCTCCTCACAGAAACATTCGACCAGCCAATAAACAAATTGAGGTACGTTTTCTGTTAAAATTAATATGAATATAATAAATAAAACAAGCTTAATGACCTAACAGGCAATGGCTGGGCATTTAATAAATAAAATTTTTCTGTATATATAAAGGTAGGATCACAATGGTCCCTGACGGCAATGTCTCAGTGTATAATTTCTAGTGCGCATGTCCAAAAGTGGTGTTTCAACTCACCTGATGGACAAACGTACTCCGACGTCAAAATCTACATCATTAATCTATTCTGCGCATTCTCAGAAATAGCAATTTTCTGGGACTCAGCATTCAGCGCACACTATGAACTAATCCTAAGTATTTTATTTTTATTTTATAGCTGTCGTTGAACGGCCGACACACTTTTTGGGTTTACGACTACCAATGTTCAACTCCGTAGCCTTGTAATTTTGAGCCCAATCCAGAAGACAAAGGAACTGTATCCTGGATCAAGTATTGAGAGAAATTTGCCTTAGTGGCGGACTTTTTTATGGAACCAATTCGCATTTGCGTTGCATGGAGAGGAAGACCTTGAGAACCTCCCTTGATTAGCCTGGCGGAAAAGGGACTCTAAGCCAGGATCCTTCTACCTATGAGGATAATTCACGACAGCACTATGGGCGGTGTAAGCCGGAGGCGGATTCGTATCGACCAGCCCTCGATGGGATTCGAACCCGATTCACCTCATTGGAAGGTGAACACTCTGTCCCCGGAGCCATCGAGGCCTCAATCCTAAGTATTGGCGTAAATAGGTAGACTATCTAGCCATTAATGACCGGACACCCCTTGAAAGGCAGGTGGACTCGTCCTGGCGGAATAAATATGCAACCTGTGGTGGGGGGAAGACCATTCGTAAGCAGGAGACGGCCATACGAGCGTTAACAGTGAAAATGAGTGGACGGTGAGAGCTGAATGAGGCGGAAAAGGGCATGATCATAGGCTCCCATCGATTTGGTCATTCCATACGTGCCATCTCCGACAAGTTTCAGATACATCCGTCAACAGTTGGTGACGTCGTGTTGAAATGGGAACGAAAGGGAGTGATAAAACCGCAGTCCCGACCCGGCAAGCCCAAAATAATGTCCGACAGGGATCGACGATCTCTTCGACGTGCAGTGAAGGCAAACCAACAAATGTCGTTGGACACTGTCGCTACCAGCATCCGGGCTGCATCTGGCAGTGTTGCCAATACACGTACCATTCGTCGGGAGCTGATTGCAAAAGGATTCCATGGACGAGCAGCAGCACATAAGCCAAACATCTCTCCATCAAACGCCCGCCACCGATTTCAGTGCTGCAGAGCACGTCGCCAGTGGACAGTAGAGCAATGGAAAAGCGTTATGTGGAGTGATGAGTCACGCTACATGTTGTGGCACTCTGATGGACGGGTGTGGACCTGGCGAATGCCCACAGAACGGTACCTACCGGAGTGCATTGTCCCCACTGTGAAGTTCGGCGGTGGAGGAATTATGGTGTGGTCCTGTTTTTCATAGTTTGGCCTTCAACCCTTGGTGTTAGTGCGTGGAACCCTGAACGCAGAAGGGTATAGAGACATCCTGGACAATTCGGCGCTTCCCACCCTGTGGCAACAGTTCGGTAATGGCCCGTTTGTGTTTCAATACGATAACGCTGCCATTCATGAAGCACATGCCATCACTGACTGGTTTGATGAAATGGGGGTGCAAGAACTTGACTGGCCATCCCAAAGAACCGACATCAATCCAATTGAGCATCTCTGGGATGAGTTGGAGCGCCGGTTGAGGGCCAGACCACAACGCCCCAAAACCACCACTCAACTCTTCGCCATGTTACAGGAGAAATGGCGGGCAATACCTTCCGCCGTGTACCAACACCTAGTGGATAGCCTTCCTAGAAGGGTTAAAGCTGTGATTCGGGAGCGTGGCGACCCTGCGCCCTACTGACTTGATACTAGCACCTCATGCATCCGAAATGAGAGGTGTCCGGTCATTAATGGCCAGATAGTGTATGTGTATATCCGGGCCACACTTTTCGATACCCACTTAGATGTCCCTGTAAAAGCGAATGACTTGTAAAGGGACAAAAAAAATCAATTTCAATCACTACCCTTAATATGTATTTTTAAAATCCTTGCAAAAAATGTGGTAAAAAAAATATGCGTATTACGCATCGTAAACTAATATTCAAATAGGTAAAAAAGACAAATGCTACAGAAATCTCTTAAATCAATGCTGAAGAAGAATTAATAAATATCAAAACAAGTTTGATTTCTGGGTGAAAGTTAGCGCTGCAAAGTTAATACTGTACCAGCGCTGCAAATAACAAAATGTTTCTTTTTTTAAAGTTCAATTTTGATTGGTATCCTATATATTGCAGGAGAATGGGGGTGAACAGCAAGCACCAAGCACACAAGAAACTGAGTTGAAGGAGACGCCAAACAAATCCACCGAGACACTCATCAGAAATCATCACACCAAATAATTATTTTATCAATGTCAAAATTACCCTGACTTGTTTTAGTTTACTGACTGATATTGAAATTTCTTTAGGAATTTTCCATTCGATAGTTCTGAAAAATTTCTGTTACTTTTGTTGTTAAAAAATTGGAACCGGTTATATGTCCTACATTCGGTTGTCCGACAGCTCAAATCCTCGATTCCATTTTTCGGACAGCTCATTTACCCGATAGGTACGTTTTCCCAAATTTACATTTGCTCAACATTTTATTTTCCCTACATGTATATTTGCCCGAGAGAGCAAGCATGCAAGAGAAATAAATATAGAATTTTTTTGTCGGCAAACGTTTTAACCCTCTTAAATAACGCTTGCAATCTTTTAAGCAATACTTGGAACCTTCCAGAATTATAGTTAATTCTGGGTAGCATTATAGGGTAGAGAATGCACTGTTGAACTAATGATAGTTGTTGGGCAAAGTATAGTGCTGCTTTGAGGAGAACTCCTCCAGACAGAAAGTCTGAGCCTGCTTGCTGCTATGGTAACAAGCGAGAGCACATTTCTGAAGGGGGTGAAATGGAAAGAAGATGTCGATTGGTTTACTCACGACGACCTACGCTAAGGTTAAAAAAAAATTATTCACCCCACACCCCTATTCGAAGTGACCTTACCTCGTAACCATAGTACCCGCCACGACGAGAGACGGGTGTCTCGAAGAGTTCTCCTGAGAGCCGCACTATAACCTATCTGGCAAACGTACCTGTGGGGAAAATAAGCTGTCGTGCCAAACGGGTAAACGAAGTCGAGCAATAGAGCTGTCCAGCAATCAATTGTCGAGGAAATGTATTAGACCTTCAGAAATGTTTACTTTTGTTAAATCATGATTTGTTGAATTTGTCTTCACTCTGTCCTTTTCCAAGACCTATTTGCATTAGATATTTATATGTATACAGTAATTACTCTTTATAGAAATACTCTGTGAGAATTACTGTCCGTACCTATTTTTCATTAAATAACAAATGAAAATTCAAAATATCAGGAAAAGTGCGTATTTTAAAAAGACAAGCATTAAATTAATACAAGGGTTAAATGAAATATAAATATAGCGCTTGATAAGGTGATTTGTCTAGAATTATGGACAGTTTCTTTCTTGTTCGATGCTGTATAAGAGCTTAATTATATAGTAGTGTATGCCGAAAAATTCAAAGCATCATTAATCTCTAGAGGTAGTGGAGAAAAGTTTATAACGGCACTAAGAAGTATGCAAAATCCTTTTAAAATTAAATTGATATCTACTGTCTAGTTATGTGCCCAAAAGTTGCAAAAAATTAGCATTAAAATGCTTCATTTGTACAAAATACTGTATATGTTAATATCTTAGCCACTCTAACGCTACCAAAGTTTGTTCATTATATGCTAATTTTATATAATATATATCACACTTACTTCTTTTTGATGATATCCAAGTACAATTGATTAATACACTAATTTCGGTGATGTTTATCTAGTAGAAAATATTAACTTATAATTATATAATTTTTTACATAGTCATTAATAAATTGTTAATTACAAGTGCTATCAAAATCCATCAAATAGTTGATAATTTTTCCGCACTACAACTTAAAGATATAATTTTTATTCTTCTTTTTTAAACATTTTTAGACTAGCTTTTAGAGTTTTCAATCCATGTCGACAGAAGATATCAACTCTAGCTATAAGATTTTGCATACTCCTAAATGACAATAGTTGACAATTTTTCCGCACTACTATTTAAAGACATAAAATATTTTTATTTTTTTCATCCTACTCATATAGATTTGCCATATATCAAATGTAACTATATCTTGCAATTTATTTTAGCTGCATAATGACTTTTTACTTTTTTATAACATTGTATTATTTTTCTTAATTTGTATTGTTTAAAAACAAATAAATAAAAATTTTGCTTAATAATTTTATATTATATTATTATAAGTGGAGTTGAACAGCTTACCCAATCTTGAAATTACGTTTATCAATGTTTAACTCCGAAGCCTTGTAATTTTGAGCCCAACCCAGAAGATGAGGGAACTCTTGGATCAAGCGTTGGAGCAATAAACTAGTATTCGTGAAGGACTTTCTAATAGAACTGATCTACATTTGCGCTACGTGGAGAGGTAAACCATGAAAACCATTATCACTCATGATTAAGCCCAATGAACACTTATCTTTTTAAATACGTCTACAAATTTCATTTTCTTATTTGGTAATGTGTTTATTATTATGACTCTAAATGCTGAAGCAACGTTTCAGGAAAAGGAAAAGCCTTCTTAGTACATGAACGTATTTATCCAATACCAATAATTGATATTATTTTGTAATTTGAAAATTAATTATTTCCATTTTAAGTTTAATGTTCTCTCATGTTAAAGTGAGAAACCTTGATTATGTTTTTACGATTTTACAACCTTTCCTCTAAAATGAATTTAGAATACAAAAATTGTTCAGTACATTTTTATGACCTGTATCGATGCAGGTTATAAAAAGATGCATTATACATACTCGTGTAAAAAAAAACTTTTAGAATTTGAAGAAAGATGTAATTTTCATGCAAAGAAATAGGCACATAAAAAGATTCCTTTGTAAGTAAGTTTTTTTAAGATTTTGAAAGCTTCCAAACTACTGTACATAACTAAACATCTCAAAAAAAAATAATAAAACGTTCCAAATTTTATAACTAGTTCCTCGACAAGAAGCCGATGCAGTGCACTTCGATTTTCTTCAAAAACAAATAATCATTTGACAACCGACTTATCCAAAAATTGAGTTTATAATTTCCATTTCCGTGAGAAGTCAAAATTCTTCTCATCAAAATTTTATATCATTTTAGTTAAAAAAAATTTAAACCGAAATGATTAAAACAAAATAAATTTAAGAATTATTTTATTCGATTAATGATTTTCAGAAACTTAGGGTACATTCTTATTAGATCTAGTTTGACCATTCTGCCTAAAATGCACCAAACAGATCTTCTATTTCTTAATGCACACTTAATATAAATTTTTGTTTTGATAAAAAGTAACAAAAGAAAACACAGTCACAGAAAGTTAGCATAAAAATAAAAAGTTTCTTTTCAAAACATTTAACTTAACACAAAATCATTTGTTTATTAAAAAAAGAGAAGGGAATGTTTGAGTACTCTAACTTAGCTTTTTGGCTGATCTTAGCTCACTCCAAAATGTTCAGACGCGGCAGTTCGAGGAAACGAAAAAGTTTAGTAAGAGGTATTCCATACTTCCGTTTTTGTTGTAAACAAACCATTTTGTGTTGAATTAAATTGTTGCGAAAACAAGCATTTAATTTAATACTAAATATTTTCCGACATTCCACTGACTGTATTTTTTATCGTAACTTTTTCATGAAATCAAAAATTTATATGAAATATTCATTTAGAAATTAGGAATCTTATTAGTACTTTTTAAGCAGAAAGGTCAAACCAGATCTAGTAAGAATGTTACTTAAGTTTCTAAGAATCGTTAATTGAGTTTGATTATTCTTTAAAATTATGATTTTTTCCCGTTGTTTGCTTATCTGACAGAATTATTTAAAATATTGCTAAAAGAATTATTATTAAATAAAGAATACTAGCTTTACATTGAAATTATGAACTAAATAGTTTGAAATGTCAGCAGCCAAACGATTATTCATGTTTCAAAAGTTCAAGGAATTTGGAGCTCGCAGCAAAATCTCCATTTAAGCAATTCACCAATATCTCCATTTTCTCTTAAGATTAAAATCTTTTAAACCTTTTCGACTGTTTTCGAACGAAAGCTTCAACTCAAACAATTCGACCATTATTAAAATGTTTGTGAAGAAGCTGAAAATTAAAAAAATAAATAAATAAATAGTTTGTAAGAACATAACTTGTAAAACCAGCAATCATTATAAAATACCAAACGATTTTTTTCCCTTCTCTTCTTTGAAGAATAATTTAAAACTGTGTTTTATTTCAAGTGCGTATATCAACTTACTATACAACGTCATGAATAAAATTGAAATTCTCCTATTACTTATAATTGGTTATGTTTTGAAGTACCGAACGCATGCTGGTGTATATAATAGGAAGACTAGTAAGTACTCTGAACTGAGTGGGTTTTTTTCATTTATTTTAAATTTAGAAACTATTCCATTTGACTATCGTTGATATATAGCTTGAATTATATCAATCGAATTTTGGTTTTAGTCTAGTATTTACAATTGAATTGTAAATTGTCCTAATTGAAATGCACTTTCTTTTATGAAAAATTAATTTTCATAACATTTGCTGAAGAGCAAATTAAAACTTTTAGTGAAGTGTGAAGAACTTAATAAATTTTTCATCAAATTTTCTTTGTGGTTTAATAACTTGACAAATGACATAGCCTAACTGATAAAAATGAGGCATACTTTTGAAAATATAAATTTTCATTGATTTACACACACGTAGAATATTTTCACAAAAAATATCTAAACTCTTTGTTGTCATGATATGATTTACAAAAATAATCAGTATTTTGAACAATTTAGTTACATACCCGCATATATAACTAGTAAAACACCACAATTGTTTTAAATTGATAATTTTTATTACTAATTTACTTATAAGCAATTTTCTCAGCCTTAAAATTTTTTAATTAAGAATTTTGATTTATATAGGTACTTTTTAAAAATCTTCAGCCTACATTTTATTAATAAATTGTAAAATATCAAGCAAAACATGCTAAACACCGAGGGGAGATATTTTTTTCAAAATGATATAAATCCACCTCAGCTTTTCTTAAAATGCTAAGTAGATTTAAAATAGAGATAATACGAATTTCAGAAGCACTAATTCGATTACCCTATGTCCTGACTAATGTATACTAGAAGTATATTTTTTAGTAACGTTCAGTTTATTTATTTGCTCTATTTTGTGCAGTTTTTCTTGAGATACGCATACACTGTTAAAATCTACAATTAACACATTTCCTGTTGGTTGATTGTGGTTTCTGTGGAAATCTATTCATATTTATGAAAATCACTGATATATATTTATATTTCACTAATTTAAGACAAGAGTAACTATTCTAAGGTTTGAGGATATCTTAGACATTGATCGCTATGAAATAAATAGGCTAAATGCTATAACTTGTTTCTTATGTAAATTTACAAAACTTTTAAATCAAAACTTAAGGAATGACATTAAAACATGAGCCTAAATTAATAAATTATTTATTACTAGGAGTTATTGTTATGTTCGAAGGCTTTAAGACTTGGGGAGATAATTCCTTCTGAGTCACCATACGGGGTTTTGGAAAACCAGTCACATGTAAAAAGAATCTGGTAATTAAATCTCTGTTTATGTGCATCTTTAATTCGTAGTCCCAAATCAATATCCTTGTAAGTTCGTTGCGACAAGGTCTGTAAGCAGGCCAAGGGCGCTCCAACATGAGAGCTGCTTCCAATGCGTCCATAATTTTGTACATTTTTGGTGATGCATACGAAGTGTACCAATTCACATATTTCTTCAATTCTGGGAAATAATTTTCTCCATAAAGGCGTATGATAGTGTCATTCTCTGAGGCCATTGCGGATTCGATGCTTTTACCTATTGATTTACTACTCGTTAGTTCAGTACTGCAAAAAGAAAAAAAAAGCATTACTTTATTCAATTGTATTAAATTGATATAAAAATCCGTTCTTCATAAAGTTAAAACCACTTTTAAATACAAATATATCACATGAAATAAACATACAAACATAACGGTTGCTCTAAGGAAGCATAGTCTTCGGTGTCAAAACGCAAAGATGAAAAGTAAGTTACAGCACATTAACAATGAATAATATATTCACCGATTTGGATGAATAACACTATAAAATTAACGATAAAAATAACGAATAATTTTACGTAAAAGAAAACAATAATATTCAGAAACTAAACGTAAGGAAATTAAGTTAATATGTAGGGTGTTGTTGTGAAATGACGAACATATTTACATTTTTACACCATCTGTTGTTGTTGTTTTTTTCATTAATAACTTATTTTGAATTTTTAAATGCTTCCTTTTTTCGTATTGATTATATTTGATTACATGGAATATACTTACTCAAATAGCTCTGGTTCTATTGAAATTACTCGAACGCCCCATTCATCCAGTTCTTGCCGTATGCTGTCATTGAATCCAGCTACAGCAAATTTGCTCATCACATAAGGAGAGGCATGTGGTACAGAGATTCGACCTGTAAATAACGCGTTGGCGTTATTCATTTATTTTGCATAAATCCATATAAAATAAAGTTAAAAAAAAATTGGGAAACACATTCAGAATAAAATGATCAAAATTGTGATTTACTTTTTCAAAAAGGATCGAATATTGAACTGATTTTCGAAAACTTATGTTCTGTTTTGTTCTTGTCATATCCTGGCACGCGTTCAATTTTTTTTTAATTCTATGACATTCAGATTTTCTGATTCATATGTCATATTGCATCCCATATCACAGATAAATGAAAAAGAAAATACAATTGAGTAATATTTGTCGCAATGTGCGAAAACTTAGTGAGCCAGAGCGTGACCCTTTGAAACAGAAAGCAGCCAGCACTGACATCCCATTTAAAATTTTGAGCATAAAGTAAAAAAGTCCTGCCTGTGGATACACCATATAAAAAACCGTGTATAGTCCTATGATGGTGTATTCGAGAAATTGTGAACTCATCTGAGAATCACATTCTATTCATTCATTCTATTCATTCAGTCATTCTATTCATTCATTTATTCATTCTATTCATTCTATTCATTCATTCTATTCATTCATTCTATTCATTCATTCTATTCATTCATTCTATTCATTCATTCTATTCATTCATTCTATTCATTCATTCTATTCATTCATTCTATTCATTCATTCTATTCATTCATTCTATTCATTCATTCTATTCATTCATTCTATTCATTCATTCTATTCATTCATTCTATTCATTCATTCTATTCATTCATTCTATTCATTCATTCTATTCATTCATTCTATTCATTCATTCTATTCATTCATTCTATTCATTCATTCTATTCATTCCTCTCAGTATACTTACCTTTGTGTTTTTGTTTTACTATTATTTCATTGTATTCGCAATTTTTGTAAGAAACTATAATATGTATAATAATTTTAATGAAAAGTATTATTTCCTATAAATTTGTATTATCATTATCTAAGAAAGAAGATTTTTAAAAACAATACCTAAAATACTGGTTAAGTTCACAATTCTTCCTTTGGACTCTCTCAACAATGGCAGAAAAGTCTTGGTCATTCTTACTACACCCAAAGCATTCACGTCAAGGCATTCCTTGTAATCATCCATACTCGAAAAGTCTACAGAAAATCCTTTCTGAATTCCTGCGTTGTTGACAACTGCCCACAGCTCTGAAAAATTTAATTATTATTATAAACTGTAAGAATCTTTTTTTTAAAAAAAAATTTCTTTTATTTTGCAATACCTAATGTAGATATTAATATAATGCGATTTCAAATCCGTGAATGTGTTTTTTGAGAAAGATTTAATCCTTTATAAACCTAAATTAAGTATTTGGAGCATAAAGCGAATAAAAAATCGTGTGGTGTAACAAATCCATTACAGATTTTCATTTATGTGTGGTATTACAAATACACATTAATTTATAAACAGCAGTTTTAGATACCTTTTCTTGTAGATTTAGAAGTATGAATTCAATTTTAAATTTATGTGAGGTAAATATATAAGATAAATATATATATTAGAAAGAATTTATGTAATGTTAAAATTTATAAAAAAAAATTATTATATTAAAATTTATTTAAGTATAAACATTTTAAACATTTGGTATTAATTTATTTATTTTTGTATATTTCAAAAGAATGTAATATTTAATCACTCACAGAACAATATATCGTCGGTTATGATCATCATCTGGTGCTAGAAGAAACCATTACCTAAAAACTTTGAACAAAACATCTCAAAATCACGTATTCCAAACTGGCTCAAACAAAATCCTGTGAACCAGTGAACCAATTTATGGGAAATATTATGCAATATTAAAATAAATCCACTTATTTAAAATAAAACACAAAAATCCCACAACCGCATTTTCAAAACTGGCTGACAAAATATCCTTGGAATGTTAAGTTACACGAAATTTGAGCACAATTTATTTATTTATCGGGAAGGATAACTATATATCTTCATGTATTAAAAATTTGTTGTTGTTGCATGAAATTTTTTAATGTTTTTATGTTAAGTACGTATTCTCCTTCTTTAATCTGAATTTGAAGCATTTGACTCGCGATCATTTTTTTTAAAAATAAATTTTGGTAAATGATGATTCAGAGATGGGTTTCAAAATAATAAAAAAATATGTCAGTTCTTGTCAACATCGTAGAGAAAAAATTCATTGCATAGTTTTCCTGGAAAGTGATTCCTCGAAATATACCTTAGTAGGCTCGATTATAGTATATAATATATTCGAAATATATTTAACTATTTTTAAGGCCCTGGTAAAATGTTATTGAACGTAATACAGGGTGGTTTATTTGGACAGTTGTATAACTGTTGGAAAAACGTTTCAAATAATTGCAACGCGAGTATTATAACTGATGCGAAACATTACTTGTTTTCCCCAAGTTTTTAAGAACAAAATCCAATGCTTCTTTTACGCTTTCTTCTTGCCTGACATCCAACTTGAAAACTTGCAAATTCTTTGAAGTATCTTTGTTGAGTTCCGTTGCGCCCGTCCCAGATGGATGTAAACAGCTTGCAAAAACTTTGAAACCTTGAGTGGCTAGATTTCTTGCAAGAATGTTTCCGAGTCCTTTGTCACAGCCTTAGAAACAAGAAATCGCCATAAAGTATTCAAAATTAGTGAAGAATAAAGAGGACATTTTTAACAAATAAAATATTTAATTTTATCCCATAAAATGCGAAAAATTACTCGATTTGAAATTTTTAAGTTGTAAAAGAATGGTTATTAACGCACTTTAAAAAGTAAATACTATCGAAAAATTTTAGCTCTGAGTAAATACATGCAAACAGAATTTATTTTATTCAAAATTTAAATTTGTTAAAAGCCATTGTTTAACCAAATCTTTAAGCCAAACATAATTTATAGTTATCTTAACGCAATAAGATTTTAAATTTTCTTTAATGGCTCAATTAATAGCGAACTCAATAGATTTAATTAGGCCAATGCTCCTTGTGAATCATTCATAGGCTAAAAACTCTTTTTACTCATTTATGGAAGAATTTCATTAAAAAATACCGTGATATTACAAAACAAAATATTGTTAATCGAATTAACACATTTCAATATCGAACAGTATATCCATACGCATTGAAACAAAAAGCTATTTTGATATATTTACACACTTTGTAGCACGCAAAAATGAAGTTTTTAAAGGGAAAGGGCTCCAGAAATATAAGTGATGAGCGTTTACTTTAGTTGTGACTTTGCTATCAACAGATTAAAAAAATTTATTTACGCGTCATTCCTATAGCGACTCAACGCCTATGCTTAATATTCCGAAAATTATAATAAGTAACAAAAACTTTTTTTAAAATTTTGAAGTTACGCTTAGTCAACCAAAAGTTTTAAATGCTAAAATCCTTCCAATATTTTAAACACAAAAAAATAATGAAATTTCTATTTTCTACCTAAATAAAACTTCTAATTTGTATGAACTTCATTTAAATGTAATTAAAAATTCCATCTTTATTTTTTATTTTTTTAAGAGAAAGAAAGAAACTTTGATTGTTCATTCTTTGGTTCGCAATTTGACTATTCCAAGGATTTTGGTTTATATAAAAGCTCAATCACATTTTTAATTGTAATAAAAGTAAGTTATGAAAGATTGCTCTGAGCTTTTAAAAAATTATTACATTGAAACAAAACTTACCTGTAATTAAAACAGCTTTGCCACTGGGATCTACTTTTCTACCTGAATATCCCCATTTTAACAGCAAAGAATGGGATCCTAATTTTGTAATAACGATGGAAATAGCATATAATTAATGCACTTTTTCTTCACAAATTAAGGAAACTTAAAGTACTTCTATAAAATTGAGAAAGATTTCTATACATAATGATATAAAATAAAATAAAAAGCTTAACATCCTTAATCAAAACAATTGTAATAAGAAATTATTAAATTTAAAAAGAAATCAATGACGTTAGGTAAAAAGTTGATCATTGAATAAAAAATGATAAAACTGGAAGCATCTCAAAATCTTCTTAGCAGGGTTTTCGAAGCACGAAACAGAGTTTCGATGTCTTAAATTCCTGTCAAAAATTGTTTCAGCTCTGTAAGAATTACATTTTAATTGAAAAGAAAAAAGAGAAAGAATTATATTTTAGCAACGTGGAACAACAACAACAAAAAAAACGAACGAAAGAAAGAATAAGATTTTGTTTGCTTATCTGCTTGTTTAACTGTCAAAATTATGTTTAAAAGGCGCAACACCATTCATTTTAAATTAAGTCGATACTGCTAGGTTTGCGAGAAAATGCAAAATTCTCGCTTAATTATTTAAAAATTAGCTTTAAAACAATTTTTTAACGCATTTTTAATGCAAAATATATTCAGTGAAAAATTACACCCTGCCATCTACCATACTTTTCAAGAAAAAAGAAATAAAGTAAAAAAAAAATAAGAATTCTCATTTGTGCATTATCTTTCGCCTTAGCTTTGAAATTCAGATGGGTGATGTTCTCTTAATAAGTATATTTATTTTAAAGTAAATGGTATACAAATTAAAATTGGTATACAAATTATCTAGATAAAAAAAAACTTTATTTTCTTATCTTCTGTGCCTAGGTTATAAAAAATTTGCATGCAAGGGTTTACATTATTATATATTATACTCATTTTAAGTAAACAAAATTATATATTGCAATTAAATTACATATAATATTAAATTTATTTTAAATTCTAACCAGTTGTTTGCTTTATTGAAGGAATCACTTGTCTTCCTTATAAAATTTGGTACTTACGTATTATCGCAACCAGGTTGGCGCGATTTGTAAGTTTGAGTAAGAAAGTATGAATAGAAAGAAAATGTACATTTATTAATTACAGATAATTTTTAATACAGTTTCTTACATTATTTTATTCACAAAACATAATATATTATTATGTTATAATAATATATTATGATAATATAATATAATATAATATAATATAATATAATATAATATAATATAATATAATATAATATAATATAATATAATATAATATAATATAATATAATATAATATAATATAATATAATATAATATAATACAATATAATATAATATTATAATATATTATAATAAAATAATATATTTTATAATATTTTATTCATATAACACGTAGGGTTGCCGTAAGTAGGGTCGCCAAATTTGGCGATTTATGCGAATTTTGGCCTGGTTGCGATAATACGTAAGTACCTAAAATTTTTACTATTTAAGCAGCACTTTAAAAGTTTATTACGAAGTAACTTTTTTTTTATTTATTTTTCTTAATATGATTACTTATCTGTATAAAGTAGCTATTCAACTTGGAGCTATATTGTATTACTAAATCTTTTACTAAGAAATTTTTGATAGGTGAAACTGATTAGCTCGCCAAAAATGGGGAATTGGTGAAATTGTAACTAGAACACTTTTACAAATACTTTTATATGTCATTCCCGATGAAATAAATAGTTGAATAATTTTAATTAGAAACTAAATGCAAAGTTGAACAACAAGCAAATGAATTTTCTTTAAATCTTTTAGAATTCGTTACATAGCAATACAAATTGTATTAATTATAAGGAAAGTTAAAAAATAAATTTCGCATCCAAAATAAATCTTTAAATAGATAAATTTTATTACCATCTTTAACTTTCATATGCGCTGCTTTTAACAAAGCTAAATATTTTTGAATATTCATATTTTTAGTTTTAAACATCAATCGAACTTCGGCAACGTATAAATAAAGTAATTGTTTCATGTCCCTGTTAATAAAATATTTCAGTCATGCTTATCTAAGCCTTATGAAATTAATTCCACCAATAAGAATTCATTACAAAGCGGGTTTTTTCCCCCTAACTCCTCCAGCGCCTGACTCGCGTGCTGGCAGTCCCTGTGGTTACGAAAATAAGTTAATTCGAATAGGAATTAGTACTTCAATTCTCCCTTGTTAAAAATGGTTATTCTATTGTTTCCTTGACAGTGGAAAATCTTAGATTTTCAATCTGGAGGAGTTCTCGTGATAGCTAGTTAGTATACTCTAAAATAAACTGGTGTATCTCAACGCCAAAAATGGTGTCAACTACTTTACATCAAAACTCTCTTAGATCTAAGTGATTCACTATGCCAAGAGCCAAGGATGAGTTCCTGGTAGAGTGGAAAACCAGAAATTTTCTTTTACACTACTTGGTGTAATGTAGCCGCCTTTGTTTTCATTATTCATTAACACTAAAATTTATGATTATAGTAAGATATAATGCACAAGTGAGTCAGTAAAATTATTTTTATGACATACTATAAAGCACGAATTATTAATTTAGGAGATGCATGTACGCAATATTTAAAATAAAATTAGTTTTTAAATCAAAAATACACATAGCGTACACATACTGAGAAAATATTAATATGAATTCAGAGAGAGAATATTAATATAAATTCGGCTTAATATGAATTTGTTATTCATAATTAATAATGCAAAACATTAAAAAAAAAAACACCAAACTCTTATTTTCTACCAAATTTATTTTAAAACGCACAATATTTTTAACAATCACTTTCATTTTACATCTCTTTCATTAACACGTTTAGGTTTTATACCACCACTCATCAAAATCTTCATTAGAACATTTTGATAATTCGGCGGAAGTACCTCATACACATGCATTAAAATTTTATTCCAGAACGTTCCGCAAGGTCTGTATACCACGTCTGGATACACTGAACTAATGGCTGAGTCTATACACTCAATGACCAGATGGATATCAGTCGATGCCTTTTGCATAAGAACTTTCATATCTTGTTTGTGGGCTTCAAAGTATTCCTTCCCATAATCTTCTAAAATATCCGCATCTAATGAACCAACCATTATATCAACTAAGCGATCGATATGCTCCGCATTTATCAAATTAGTCCTAGAATGAAAAAGAAAAAGCTTTGAATAGCAAACATAGCAGCAACTCATTTCATGTATACAGTTTATTTCACTAGATATTAAAAACCATTATTTACGAACGAAAATTAGATAAAGTTAGTTGTAAATTTAAAATGTTGTCAAAACGCATCCAACAGTTGAACATTTAAACAGAAAAAAATACAATAACTTTATTAAATAATACTTATTATATATTTTTACCACTTTAATATGTTATTTTCTTTTCAAAAAATATGTGCATGTATAAATTTATATGGTCCTAACTCTGAGTGTTTTAATACAGATAAATCTAGAAGAAATCGCCAATTCATGTCAAAAATCACGTGCTCTGGTTGAACCCTATAAACTTGTACCGTGATTAATAGTTGGTTTTGAAAGAATTTGTTGAGTTTTCGAAACAGTTATATAGAAATTTCGAAATCTAAAAAGTAGCTTTTCTGTAAAATAAATTATGTATAGATGAAGATTTCAGGCTTAAATGTTTAATGAATTATAACTTCGAAAAATAAAGTTAATCTTACTGAAATTTGCCATTGGCTAAACTTAGTATTTGCCCGAAACTTATTCCATGCTACTATTGTATTTACTTAGTTAAAAACACTTCGATACGTTGATTTTCTGTCACTTTTCTTCAGATAACGCGTTTAAGTTTTCATGAATCGCTGAACTCAGCAGACTTCAGTACTATAATGCTTTTTTTAAAAATGATATTTACAAATATATCACATTTTGCACTATCAACTTGCGATAACTGAAAAAACTTACCGAAAAAAGTCTGGTTCAATAGAAATTACAGGGACTTCCCAAACATTAAGCTCGTGTCTTAAGCTATCATTGAATCCAACAGCTGCAAACTTGCTTGTCACATATGGGGACATTCCTGGAAATGCTATTCTTCCTAAAAAATAATTCAACGTTATTGATCAACTATAACTTGCTTAAACGTTCGGTATTGTTACATAAAATAAATCTTTCCCGCAACAGCCCATTGAGGGCCAAGGGGGGTCAAGGGTCAGGAAGGTTAAATCTCCCCAATTTCATGGCTAGCGTTGGCAATGTGATCAGCATTGCTCACCACCAGCTTTTAATTTCTAGGCGGAGTGATTGCAATCGATCTAAAGTTAGGTGTACTCCATGTCACCACCCGGAATCGAACCCTATACATTTCTTTTACTTTCGTGTCATTGCAATATTGTTCTTAGCGCGTCCATAAAAGTATTCAGATCACAATATACACAGTCCAGTCACATTAATGTGACCACCACCTACTTTCGACTTCAACGTGAAATAAGCAATCACAGAAGGCAGGTGGCAGCACATTACAGTGGAGTGTATATAAAGGATGTTCTAGGGCAGTGTTTCCCAAAGTGTGGTACGCGTACCCCCAGGGGTACGGGAACAGTTTAGCGGGGGTACGTGTTCTTATGCGAAATATCTTGCAACAAACGAAAATTTCACAAAATTTTATTTAAAAGCAAAGCTAGCCATAAAAATGCACTATTACGTATTTTTCTATTGGCTATTTATTGCAGAGTTAACAGTTAATAGTTAGGGGTATCAACAGCCAATTGTGATTTTTAACTTTTGGGCAATTTTTTTACAGTAAAAAATACATTCATTTCGTATTAGTGGTACATAGCGTTACGAAAAATTTAGAAAGGGTACACGAAAGTCATATGTTTGGGAAACACTGTTCTAGAGCATCGGAAAGCATTTCAACCGTTGGCGTAATGCAGAAACGTAGCGATTTACCCGACGTCCAAAAGAGCATGATTATTAGCTTTCGGGCCAAGGGTGGAAGCATTTCGGAAACGGCTAATTTTGTGAACTGTTCGCGTGCCGCCGTGGTAAAAGTATACCGTGCATGGCTAAATGGCACTATCCAAAATCATCGGTGTGGCACATGTGGTGCACCACGGGCTATAGATGACAAAGGCGAACGAAGGCTACGAAGATGCGTTAGGGCAAATAGACATGCAACTGACCTCCCAGATGAACCAAGGGGCTACCAAGAGTGAATCCTCAACAACGGTTCAGCGAACGTTGCTGCGCATGGGCCTCCGCAACAGACGCCTGGTTAATGCTTTTGACAGGTGGTCACATTAATGTGACTGGACTGTGTATAAATTATTAATACAATCGCTTTTTTTTCGCTAGGCAGATTAAAGACTATATACCTATATACTTACCCGAAAAACTAGTGACATTGATGATTCGGCCTTTGCTCCTTCTGATAAGTGGTAAAAATGCCTTGGTGACTCTTATCATACCTAAGCAATTTACATCAAGACATTCCTGGTAATCTTGAATAGTAGAGAAATCACTTCTTTTATTCTTAAGAATTCCTGCATTGTTGACTACAGCCCAGAAATCTAAAGAACGAAAATAAACATCGCCAGCATTATCTCCTTTGCGATTTGTTCATAAAAATATTGTATCGAATGACCGCATTCATCATTATATAGAATTGATGAGAGGGAAAACCTGTCAAAGGAAGTGTTAAAATTTACCCACAGTTCATAAAACAATAGAAAATTGCAAAATCACATAAATTTAATGTTTTTTTTTTGCAAAAGATAGTTAATTGGTACATTGATTTCTAATAATGTCCATGAAATAGCCAATTTAATCTAAATAATTGATTAATTATTTCTTTAGATGCATCATCTTGCACTATAAATTATCAGTAAAATAAAACTCCATATGACAGTTAAGCGGAAGCATTAAAATGCAGGATTACAGTTTTTTGTAGCTATTAGCTGATATCAGAACAAGAGAGCTATCGATGGGGAGAAAATGAATAATTCCATAGGCTTGTTTAAAACAATTTATGTATGACTTAAAACATATAATTAGCTCATATTTGTTGTACATGCATTGCTGATAAAATGGCCATATATAGCTAATGATATAGAGTTTGAAATGAATTTGATTTGTTCCATACGTGTAGTTTTAAATTACTTCTACATGAAAATCATAAAAAAATTTAACTGACATACATTTTTAACACTATTATAAATATTTTATTATAAATATTTTATTATAAATATTTTATTATAAATATTTTATTATAAATATTTTATTATAAATATTTTATTATAAATATTTTATTATAAATATTTTATTATAAATATTTCATTATAAATGTTATTAATAATATTATTATTATAATCTATTGTTACAATACATCATAGAAACAATCAATTATTAGGCTTATAATATGTGATAGGTCAAAGTAAACGGCTAAAACTATTAAAATTACTAATTCTATTAAAATCGCTAATTCTGAAAGCATTTTTCTCAACTACATAGACGCATTAGGCATTATTTTGTTTTATTTATTTATTTATTTTTATTTTAGCTTTTTTTTCCTTTTATTATTTTTATTTTATTTACTTTTTTGGGGAAGAATGTCGACAAAGATGTGATTTTATGCATCATAATCAGAAATACATAAGTAAATAAGTCATTCGTATGGTACAAAAGCTTTAAATTTTAATCTAATTTTACCAAAGTTTCGAGTACATTTTCATATTTTAATTATCATATTTCATAAACAAATTACGTAAACAATTCAAATGTTAAAAAGATATTATACACATTTCAACTGTTTTTCACCCGTAACAGAATAAAAACTGTTGTTTCTTACAATAGTTATGTCTGCTCAGTGCTACCAGGTTCCATTAAGTTTAAATAAAATATTATGGCGATAAGGCCATTTTTGAAGCTTTTTATTAAATTAATTTACTAATATTTCCTGTGGTATGGCGTTCTCATGAGCAATATTTCCTGTGGTATGGCGTTCTCTTATGCAATATTTCCTGTGGTATGGCGTTCTCTTAAGCAATTTTTAGCAGTTTGGAAATTGTGAAACGTTAAATATACTAACCATAAAATATCACTTTTACCCAATACTTTTAAAGTGATATCACACAAATATTTTTTTTTTGAAATTAATTTTAAATTTCTTATCTACAAAAAAAAATTATAATTAAAACCAGAAAGTCACATAAAGCACAGACAATTTTGAGAAGTAGGGTAAATAAATATTAATAATGATAAATAAATGTCATGTTGTTTAAATCAGATTTAATTGGTTACCTGTAAGCAACGTCACGCTTGTGAGTGTCAAGCCTGGCTTCTGAATCGACAAATGTCACGATTTATCCACGATGACGTCACTTGCAGATATCCAATTGCAAAATCAGATGAATTAAATTTTATGTTACATAGAGAATTAATGCGATAAGGTGAAATATTTTATTTATTAATGCAAATAACTAAATACAAAACAATGCATTAAATGAATAAAGGACCTCCATGTCAGACAATGCAATTAAAATAAGAAAAAAAATATTTACTTAACCATGACAATTTGCTTGTAACAAATTCCAATGCTTTCTGCACACTTTCCTCCTTCGTAACATCGAGCTCTAAAATGTGTAGTCGCTCAGAACACTCTGACTTGAGTCTTGACATATCTGGAGCAATTGGATTCAAAACACTGGCAAATACGTGATACCCTTTGGAATCCAGATATTTTGCCAGATGAAATCCAAATCCAGTGTCACATCCTTTGAAATTAAGCATCATAAATTTAAAACAAAGAACGATGTCAAATTTTAAAAAGTGCTACAATTTATTTTTTTCTTCTTTAATATTTTGAAGGGAAAAAAATAATAACCCTGGCATTTTGACTCAATAAAATCGGATTATCACGTATCAATTTGTATTTTTAATGGTCCAATAATAACTTACTAAATATGAGTACTATTTTTAATGCTGCCTAATGGTTAAGCTACGAAATCAGTTGCATTACGCTTAACAATACATCAAACGGCCGGGATAGCCTGGTAGGTAGGACGATGGACCCATGTCCTAGAGTTCGTGGGTTCGAATCTCGCCGACTGAAGACTCCCCGTGTGGTAAAGTGACTAATGCACGTTAAATCTGTCGAGTCGCAAAAGTCCTCCAACAAATCAATATCTCTGGGGGTACTGGATTGGAGATCGATCGTTCTCTGATTCAGATCAAAATTACGATCTATGGATGAATGAATGGATGTATGAATGGGTTCGCCCTATAAGCAGGTGTGACGTACGGTGTGGGAGAAGTCGAATTCTTGTCGATAGATGGCGCCACTGGAAAAACAAGAACAATCGCACCCCCTCTGCCTAAACAGGCTTACGTCAACAACAATACATCAAACGAATTCATTATAAAATTTAAAATAATAGTTTCTTTTCCCGAAAACTCAATAATCGATTTCATTAAAAATTTAAATTTAGTCATTTAAAGTTGTTTAAGCAAACCTGTGCACATGTTTTAAGGTCTCTGGTTCAGAATTCATTTCAGGCCTCCTTAAAACTCAAAAACTGTACTTTTCATATTATGTAGGCTACTTGCAAATACCTTTTTCAAACGGTAATTTTCGTTTTGATTCTCAAAACATTAATTTTCATAAACATGCTAACTTCATAACTTCAAATTATTTTATCAGTGCATATTCTTGGAGTTGTGGTTAGCTAGATTGCGAAAAAAATTCGCGAATATTTCAAATATATGTACTTAAAATGCCTGCAGATTTATCTTTATTAAATTAAAAAAACATAGCACTTTATTTAACATAGCACATAGCACATTTGTTTCTTTCATTTTTTGAAAAATGACTGAAGATGAAGGGGCATTTGTCGTTGAACTTTAGTTTTGCCATATTACACAATACATTTAAGTCCTCTTTTGCATCCTACGCATCCACAAACCTTTACCTTCCTTGTCCTCAAGGTGGAAAAATTTTGTGACACTATTTTTTCCCTT
The DNA here is from genome assembly GCF_982258835.1 of Parasteatoda tepidariorum. Classification (NCBI taxonomy): domain Eukaryota; kingdom Metazoa; phylum Arthropoda; class Arachnida; order Araneae; family Theridiidae; genus Parasteatoda; species Parasteatoda tepidariorum. The sequence goes on along the minus strand of NC_141756.1, from coordinate 79,850,206 downwards.
ATATACCTTTATACACTCTATAACAAAAAAATCGACGCACCAAGAAGGAGTTGTCCGATTGAAACGAAAATTGGTGGATAAGAAGACAATGTACAGAATAGTAAATGATTAAAATTTCAGAGCAATTTAATAATTTATTGCAGAGTTACAGTAACAAGTTCAATAAGGTGTTGACCCGCCTCTAGCCTGGATACAAGCTGCCACACGGCGTGGCATAGACCGATAAAGCTCCCGGATGGTCACTTGCGGTATTTCCTGCCAAATTCGATCCAATTATCGAACGAGGTCATCAACATTCCGTGCCAGATGCAATCGCCTTCCTATCATATCCCAGACATGCTCGATGGGAGAGAGATCTGGTGATCTGGCAGGCCAAGGAAGAGCTTGACAAGCTTGCAGACAGTTCATAGCAACACGTGCCGTATGTGGTCTGCCATTGTCCTGCTGAAAAACCAGCCCAGGGCACTGCAAAAGGAACAGTAGCAAAACAGGTCTTAGGATGTCGTCGACGTACCGCTGTGCAGTAAGTGTACCTCTAATGACGACCAAAGGGGTCCGGCTGTCAAAGGAAATGGCACCCCAGTCCATAATGCCTTGTTGAGGGCCGGTGGGGCGTGCAATAGTGAAGGCAGGATCTCCCCTCTGCCCTGTGCGTCTCCAAACACGTCTTCGATGATCGTCAGGATACAGTTGGAAGCGGGATTCGTCGCTAAAGACTATACTATCGAATGATTACTTCTTAGACTATCGAATGATTGCTTCTTAGTGCGTCGATTTTTTTGTTATAGAGTGTATTTAAAGTTACCTAACTTTATTAAAAATTACCTAAATCAGATTAACTATTGAACAAGGCTTTCCGTAAGAGCTCACGCAAATGAGTCACGAGCACTTGCACCCTTTGAAAATTTAGTAAAATAAAAATTTATGTAGAAAAACTAATTTTGATGCATTAATTAAATTAATAAATAAAAATTAATTTTTAAATATTAATAATTTTTTTATTTTAATTTATTGAAATTTTTCTTTTGTGAAAATGTGCCACACTGAATTATAATTCCTATAGTTAGAAACTAGTGCAAAAGCTCCATTTTTAAATTTTATGCATTGATTATCTAGTGTGTATTCGTCGTGTGTCACACAAATAATAATAATAATATAAAATTTAACAAAATAATAAACCTACCATTTTTTGTTTCTGCTCATACACTGTTTCATTTTAAATAAAGCATAAGTTTTAACGAATTTTTTTTTTAATCTATGTTAAAAATTTAATTTTTATTCTAACAACTTTTAGTTCAGTTGGACTAAAAGAGGCATTAAATAAATTAATAAGCATTGAATAAATTAGTTAAAAAAAATTTTAAAAATCATTATACAGATTTTTTTTTTAAATTTGTATGCATATTTTTTTTTTACATATTATAATAAATATTTAAATACATAATTTAAATTTTCAATAAATATTAAAATTAATACTATTTAAATTTTGCACCACTCAGAGAAACTTTTTGCGCGGGTGCCCTTCTCCTCTTCTTTTTACACATATTCATTCTAACAGTTCAGATAACTGCGTAAATGCTTCTTGTGGACAAAATGCTTAGAAAAATAAAATACATAGGTATAGGATTTATGTTACTGTTTTGGACAATATTTTTACTTTACTTCGCATATCTTTAATGAAAACAACTTTAAATACATTTTTAAATTAAAGCAACTGCACTTAACCTCTAGCAATACTTATATTGTATAAAAGAGAACATTTTAATATTTTCGTTTAAAAACTATCATAAATTATTTAAAAAATGACAAGCAATGTAAGAATAAAATATATTTTTTATTATTTTTTATTCTTGCTTCAGAAAAGAGTAGAAGTTTTAATAGAACAAAATAGCAAAATACGTCATTGGAAACATCTCAATCAAGAGTTAGAATTCGGTTAAATTTTAATTTACCTCACTTTTTTTCACTTTTGATCGGTACATACATGATTTTCCTAAAATGTCTTAAATAATAATAATTATACTCAAGTTTACTCTTTCAGGTACTTATATTTAAACAATTTGTGAAAAGCAAGCATCAATTCTCACCTGTTATAAGAACTGCTTTATCTCCAGGACTTATTTTATCACTTAGAAATTTTCTTTTCACCCAAGTAAAACTCAAAATCGAAAAAGCAATGAATAAAACACACTCGCCGACTGCAATGTAAAATCTTTTACTTGAATTAGGAAAAAAATAGAGTAATGTTAGCAATATTAATTTAATAACTATAAAATGTGCGATGCAAATATATTGAAATCTGCCCTTAGGAAACATTGTTTTTTAAGAACTTTAATTTTGCGCCACTACCAAACTTACCTTTCAGACTTTTCTTTACAATTTAGCACCTGCGTTATGCTGAATAAACATCGTGATATTGATATTAAAAATATTCTTTAGGTCTCGATTTTATCTCAAGATTGGCGAAATAGTATTGTTTTCTTTGCCTACATTTCCTCTTGTTCCCATTCACTCCAGAAAAGAATTTTTCTTCTCTATTTTTATGTTTTGTTCATAATATTTCATCTTCTTTTGTTTTGTTCTTGAAAATAGTCCTATATTTTGTGGGCCTAAGCAAAAATTAATTTAATGAAAGTTAATAGGATATATATGTTACGGTGAAACACCGAAATCTGGAGAATGTCGACCTTCACCGGTGAATGCATTCACGTAGTCGCTTCTTGTATGTCCGAAATATTTGCTAAATACCCTCATTTCTGATTCTCACCGGTGAATGTCAACAATCACATAGTCGCTTTGGTGAATGTCCGAAATATTTGTTATGTCCAATTTTATATTAATTTATTCGTTAATATTATTATATTTATTTGATATACTTATATTTATTCTATATTTTAATACTTACTGACAATAGATTATAAGAAACATCAGTGTTTGGAGTATCGGGCAAAGGCACTTGACCTTAAAAAACATCAGTGTAGGGTATACCGGGCAAATGTATACCGGGCAGTGGCACTTAACCTTAAAAAACATCAGTGTAGGTTATACCGGGCAAATGTATACCGGGCAGTGGCACTTAACCTTAAAAAAACATCAGTGTAGGGTATACCGGGCAGTGGCACTTAACCTTAAAAAAACATCAGTGTTGGGTTAAAATATCGAATAAATTCATATCAAATCGAATGTAATAAATATTTCGGACATTCACTAAAGCATATCTGTGATTGTCGACATACACCTGTGAAAGTCAACAATCACCGATTTCGGTCTTTCGCCATGACATATATATATTAATTTTACAGAATTTTAGATTTTAATAGCTTTAGAGCATTTTGAATTGCTTCACTAAGTTAGAAGCAAGAAAATGCATGGATTAACTATCTGTAATAAATTTGTTTTACATTGAAATTTCCCCAAAAATATAATGGTTATAATATTACAGATAATAAATTATAGTAATAAACTGATACGACAGGAAATTCTGAAAGTAACCTCTCCATTTTGGGGCAAATTTTTAAAAAGAATACGCTTAGGAACATTTTTTTTTTCCTTTTTGCAGCTTAAAGCTGCCTTCTATATTTTAATACATAACTAACAAACTAATCACTTCTGCATTCGTGGCCATTTCGACTAACATGGCACATAGCGGCTAGAAACTGCACATCGTCGATAAAGAGCTTAGTCCTAATCTACTTGTTCATAACAGCTAGTGAACAGATCGTAATCAGATGGAATGAGATCCGATCTGTAGAAGGGGTGATCATATCCTGTTTGAATCAGCGCAAAAAATCTAGTGAGCTTTGAGGGCGTGCAAAATCGTGCAGCAATTCAACCCCAGATGATCCTCGCAGTTTGCAAGCGGTGTAGACAGGCTGTGAGGAACGCGTCGTTAATTGGAGAATCAGCATTCACATCAACTAATTTTCAAACCTCTGTTTATCGCAATTTAGCCGCTTCTTCTCCTTTCCATGTTAATTCCAATAACCCTAATTGTTACTAAGGTTTTCCGCGCACTTAACCTCTGCTCTGACTTTTCCTATTTAAATGCCGGACTTGCTGCTATAGCGCGTTCACCAGGAGTTGGCACTTGGCTCCGCCTTCCTCACGTGGTATGCGACGATACTATTTCGCTATTTCTGGGAGAAGATTGTGAGCAATCCTGAACAAGTTTGCTATTTGGCGATCATATGACAAAAAATATTCATTTCACAAACTTTATCTGCATTTTTTTAACATTGAATATTTCATAAATTTGATATTTCGAACCAATTTTTATGCATTTCTCTCTTTTGAGAGAATAGTTTGTCCTTTTTGAGACATTTTGATGGGAAAACAGCAGTTTTTAAATTTAAAATATATTTAATTAGCTAGAGAAACGAAAGGTATAATAGCAGATGATAAAGCGAAGTAAGTGACTGAAAAAGAAGCCACTATTTGTGTTTGGCGCGCATTAAGGGTTGTCTCAATTTCAAGGGTGGAAATGTTTCTCTTCTAACTCCCCCGCTGAAATGAACTCTGCGTCAGAGGAGGTGGAGCCAAGTGCCAACTCCTGATGAACGAACTATAGGCGAAGATTTAACCCTTCTATAGTTGATCCCGCTCTTGCTTAACTTGTATCCAAACGCCCCTCCATTAATTATTACAATGAACTTGTTACTCCTTCCATAAATGTGCTAATATCCTGTTTTAGTTTTAAAATTAATTTCAGGCCAGTGAACAAAATTTTATTTTAAGTTTCTTAAAATCCCATATGTATTACTAACCGCTTTAACATTTGCCACATGCCAATGCAAGTTTGACTACTTCAGATAAACCAAACTCGCTCTAAAATTCGTTACCAAGAATTCGATAAATGATAAATTGTCGCACATCGTTTCAAACGTTCGGCATAAATTTAACTTCTATGACGGTAAAATTCTCTCCATCACAACAGCTCATCATTATGCTTTTAAAATCTACTATAGCACAAGATTCTATATACCACATGAAAAGGTATCGACCAGATTTACCTCTTTCTGCAACCGTCGTTTCTCTCACCTGCCCCAGTTTTCCCTATTTTGTTTTTCACCCTAATTTCATTTTCCATATTTTTGTTAGAATTTTGTACATGTTTTTAAAATTTGCTTGTTTTCTTCATTCATGTCTGGTGAGACATGAGAATAGGCACTTTGTTTTTTAAAGTTCAAAACACGTCTACCATCTTAATTTTTGAAGCTAATGAAGTTTTTCCATTATCAAGCATCTTTAACGGAGCTTAAATTATGGACTACCAAAGTCTATGGTTAATTATAGACCACCAAAGGGATTAATATCGAATCACAATGAGGATACAAACACCTAAAAATGTAAAAAGTGGTAAACAATAAAAAGTAATTATCTAGTAATAGAGATTTAAATCAGCAACACTTTCAAGCATATTTCTTTCTGTTTATTATTAAAAATGAATGCAAGCCAGTAGTAGTTCAGATATGTCGCACAAGAGCTGCACAATGGGCTATTGGCGACGGTCTGGGAAACATCCCTGAGAATGATTCGAAGATATGCCATATCACACTTTTGATCATCTGCAGAGGGGATGGCCTGACGACCTGCACTCGAAGTCGAGCACTTTATGCTAGAACAGTTTAACGAGGACCCATACAGCACACCCTCGGTCCCTACGCAGACTGATCCAAGTGGTCTCCCACTTGCACATTGTGCGCAGCCAGTGATGCTTAACTTCGATGATCTTCTGGAAACCGTGTCTTAACGATCAGTCCACTGCGGGACGAATGCAAGACAGATTTTCATTTTACATATACTACTATATCGTTGATATAGTATATTCAAATAGAAAATGCATGGTAGTAGTTATGAATGAATAATTAAACTGGGAAATTACCAATAATGAGAGCCTCTACCACTACTTTACTTACTAAAAAAAAAAGGAGGTTTAAGTCCCCAAATTTAACTTAAAAAAAAGTCCTAACAACCAAAACAATATTGAACATTCTCAGTTTTTAGAAATTTTTAATAACAGGTTCACTAATTTGATGTTAATGATTTACATATTGCTCTGAAACATGTGTTGCCTGTTCACTGCAAGTTTCAAAAAATTGTTTTACTCTCAAATTCTCAGGATGGAATACAAGCAACTAGCTTACTAGAAAATCCTTTATTAGATGAAATTCCAGGGTCAGGAGCTCATCAAATTTTTATAGCCGATGAACAAAATTTTAATCATCCCGTGGCTACCAAGCCACAAACGGTAATGAGCAGGCTGATTTCCTTCCTCGGAATGGAACCCAACTACTCCAACCAAAACACTCTAGTCTGTCCTAGTATCTATAAAATACCCAGCAAAAATGAGAACCCTTTTTTGATTACGATAAAGTATAAGAATTGGAGTGAAGTAAGAGCAATACCAGATAAACCTCACTGAAATGCATTAGCCCATTTCTGACTCCTAACAGGCCACGACTCCTTAGAACACCTGTATCGTTTACGTACATGACTATCCTGTGACTCTAACGAACCTACGAATAGAAAACACCTCCATCGCTGCAAAACACTATATTTGATTCCAATATTTTAGCATGCAAGAGAGAGCCTCCGGGTACTTTAATTCTTTTATTTCTTGTGTTCGGAAATTATTGTTCTTTTTGTTGCATTCGCTTTTATTTCACACCGTTAGAAAAAATTCAATAACAAATGTTACACTAATGTAAGTTTACTTTTCTCATATAAGTCTATTTTCTTTTCCATAAATTGCCCATCAATATATAAATTTATTGTAATGAATTTTCAAAAGTATTCTGGTAGTTTAACGAACCATATTAAAAATTAAGTTTAAAAAAATTTATACATAAATATTTAATGTTATATTCACAGAAAAAGAAGAAACAAAGTTAAGCGAAAACACTGTTTAACTTTTAATACTTAAACATATATGTTTAAGTGAATATATTCATTAATAACTGTTTTAACCCCATTTCTATTTTTTTTTAAAAAGATATTGTGTTGATAACTATTAACTAACATTAATAAAAATACCATTAAAAATTATAAAAGTTGTGAATTAATAAATATTGCATTCAAAAATACTTACGAAATTTGTAATAAATCATTCAGACCAATCAGCCTCACTTCCTGTCTGTTGAAAGCCATAGAAAAGCTAATTGACAGACACTTCAGAGACACTGTGCTCATAGAAAGGCCACTGTCCTCCACACAGCATGCCTATCAACCAGGCAAGTCTACAGACACCTCTCTGTATGAGCTCTCCTACTTGCTTGAGAAATCTATCACAGATAAGGAGATGGCTCTCGCGGTATTCATTGATATTGAAGGTGCGTTTGATAAAGTCCCTGTTGAGACTATCATCAATGCACTTAGGAACAGAGGCATAAACTCAATAATTACCAGATGGATAGCGAATTTTCTATCCTCTAGGTATGTTTGTTCCTCTCTATTGGGTGCAAGCATGAAAGTGCATGCAACTGCAGGATGCCCCCAGGGAGGGGTTCTGTCCCCTATCCTATGGTGTATGGTAATAGACTCCCTGTTAGTTCGGTTAACTGCTCTTGGCATTCCCTGTATCGGGTACGCTGATGACGGTGTTATTGTTGTCAGAGGCAAACATGGAAAAACTGTCTCTGATATCATGAATAATGCACTCCTTGAAGTAGCTAGATGGTGTTTAAAATCAGGCTTATCTGTCAATCCAAGATAAGTTATGTAGCCTTCACACGGAAAAGGCAACTTGATCTAGGTAATGTATACTACCTGGACCATAAACTGGAACTCACGGAGAAAGTCAAGTTTCTCGGGGTTTATTTTGACCCCAAACTAAATTGGGGTCTTCAACTTGAATACTGTACCAACAGGGCCAGGAAAATTTTCTGGTCTTGTAGAAACGCTATTGGTAGAACATGGGGACTGTCCCCCAAAATAGTCTACTGGATATACTCAATGATTATTAGTCCTATCATCACTTATGGCGCAATCGTCTGGTGGTCAAGGACTAGATTGAGCTCCGCAAGGTCTAATCTTAACAGACTACAAAGAATGGTCTGTGTAGCCCTGTCAGGCTGTCTCAGGACCACTCCTACAGCTGCTCTAGAGAGCTTACTTGGGCTTCTTCCATTGAACTTACGCATTGAAGTTGAAGCTCAGACAGGCGTAAAGCGTCTTATGTACCTTGGCCTGTGGAAAGAGAATTCCAAACACTTGTCATGGGGACATCTTGTTTCACAAGTGATGGATTTATTCTCTTTTATTATGCCTAGTGATTATACAAGGTCCGGCTATTAATTTCCAGGACTCATAGAATAACTCAGAAGAAAATAAAATTAAACGCATAGCCATTTAATATTATTCGAAGTAATCCCCATCAGCCGTAATGCACGTCTGTGCTTGGCTGTACAAATTTCGAAAAGAAGTTTTAAAGTGCTCTTTCGGAATGCTCTTTAATAGTGACGTTACAGTCTTCTTGATGGCTTCGACATCTTGAAATCTTGTCCCCTTCAGCGAATTTTTCAGCTTAGGAAACAGTCTGCGGGTGCTAGGTCTGGAGAGTATGGTGGATGCTGCATCTTAACGATACCATGCTGGGTTAAGAATAGCCTCACAGGCAGCGCAATGTGTGGAAGCGAACTTTTTCAATTGCTTCGGGCGTGCGTAACGACTGCGGCCAACCTGTGTGTGGATCATCTTCCACGCTTTCGCGAAGTCCCGAAAGCTTTTAAACCATTCAAAAGTTCTTGAGCGACATAATGCTTCCTTGCCGTAAACTTGTTTTAACAATTTGTAGGTTTCCGCAGCTGTCTTGCCCAATTTGAAGCAACATTTAATGTTTATTCTTGCTCCATTTTCACTTCGACAACAGGAATTTAAGAGCTACGCTTTAATGCGCCTTTCCACGAGAACCACTTACTTCAGTATGGTGCCGATTGCACTGCACATGCGCAAGAAAGCACTCTTCAATATGCAATCATTAGCGCCATCTTCCGGCTTTTCGTTCTCCTACAGTTACGTCAGTCCTGGAAATTAATAGCCGGATCTTGTATGTCACTAAGATACGCTTTTTACAAGCCCTTCAAGATCCATTTTCCTACTAGAGATGAATGGTTTAATTCTCCTCGGTGACTTAAAGGCAAATGCCTGATATGGTACACTGATGGTTCAAAGATTGGTGCCAAATCAGGAGCAGGAATTTATTGCTCCAATGATGGTACCAAACTTCACTTTCCCCTGGGAAATTATGCCACCGTTTTTCAGGCTGAGGTCTATGCCATTATCTTGTGCTGCAAGTTATGCCTAGACAAAGGATATCAAAATACGACTATCCGCATCTGTTCTGACAGTCAGGCTGCTCTCCTATCACTGTCAAGGTGTAAATTCACCTCTTTGTTAGTGTGGGAATGCTTCTCGGTCCTCTGTGACCTGTCCGCTCATAACAAGGTATCCCTGCATTGGGTACCAGGACATATGGGTATCGGTGGAAATGAGCTAGCTGACGAAGCAGCACGGGCTGGCTCTAATGCAATTTTCTGGGGCCCTGAACCTGCGCTGGGAATTTCTCCCTCCTCATTTAGGGCAACCATATTCAAGCTCTACGGCAAGATCGCCCATGAGCAGTGGCGCGCTGCTGACGGTCAGAGACAAGCTAAGGAGCTGAATCGAGACTGTCCTAGTGTACGTCAAAAGGAGCTCTTAAAGCTTAATAGAAACAGTATAAGGAAGATCATAGGTCTTCTTACTGGTCACTGTATCCTCAGGAGACACCTAAACATTATGGGAATAGAACCCAATTCTCTTTGTCGGGGATGTCATCTAGAAGAAGAGACATCACGACACATACTCTGTGATTGTGAGGTCTATTCTGCTCAAAGATTTGAGCATTTAGGGCAGCATATCGTCAATGCCCGGGAACTGCAAGATGTTCCTGTAAGGTGCTTGCTGAATTTTATTTCAGCCATAGGGCTTTCATGCTAATCATGATTTTAGGGTTTGGGTACAATAGACCTCTGGTCGATGTGCCCTGCTTGTCAGAGCTGCCCAACCTCTAAGTCTATTTCTCTTCCAAACTTAATTTGAAATAATGACTTTTTTCATTGGAACTTGTCAAACAATATTTAAATTAGCAATATTTTTGAAAGTTTTTTTATATGAAATATACAATTACATCACAAAACAAGAAAGACAAAAAAATACCACTTTAAAAAATCTTTATTAATAATTTTTTTCATATTAATCTTATCAAATTTACAATCTAATTATTTTCAATAAAATGCATTTAAGTTCTGGATTTTCGAATTAGAACTTCATTAGAAGCTGATAATTTTAAATAATTTTTTAAACAATAAAAGCAGAAAAAATTTTCTTTTTCAACTAGTGCAAACATAACACTAGATCCCTTAAAAATTATGTGACAACGAGGTGGCAATTTTTTTTAATTATGCGGATAACCTATAAAACAACTAAATCAGAAGGGGGGGGGGATTCATTTGAAATAAAAATGTACACTTCTCATTTGCCTAGCTTAATATTTCATAAGTTGCTTAGTCAAGGATAAGTTGCCACAAGAAGTTCCAAGAATTGAAAAAGAGAAAAAAAATTGGAAGGGAAAAAATTTTAAAGGCAAATCCACAATAATTGAAACTACACATGCAGGGATGTCAACCATAGAGCTGTAATAGAGATAGAGCAAACATGTTGTTACATTTTCTTTTCTCCCTTCATCTCAAACATCAAAGTCTCCGTTGTCACACATTCCCCTTATTTTTGGTGGAGAAAAATTTCAAGTGACAGTCCTCTCTGGTGGATTCATGTTTTGTACTTATAATGGCAACAGTGGAAAGTAAAAAGCTTAACATGTTGAATGCCACACTAATTTAATATGGCTTGCCCGTCTGGTCAAAATGATTTTTGTGTGTTCTATATTGCATTAGTTTCTTCAAACCATTTTAGTAACGATAATAATAAAAAAAATTAAAAGCATTAAAAATTTACTCAAATTACGTTTTTCTAATAATCTTGGCTTCGCCAGTCACCAATAACCCCCGTTGCGCTATGAACAAACTCAGTGTCAGTCACCAGTGAGCCCCATGGCATTCAACGCGTTAAAGAGGGTTTAGATTAACAGAACAGTTAAGTGAATAAGATAATTTTTTGACAAGAATTTTCTGTAATAAAAATTATTTAATAATACCTATTTTTCAACATTCATAAATTGTACAAATTGTTTGCATTCATAAAAAATTAAAAGAATTTTAATTTTTGAATGGTTTTAAAAAAGTACCTAGTAATAACCAGTAATGGGTACACATTAAGTTTTAATAATAGTTTAAAATGCTTGAAGTACTTTACACTAGCAAAATAAAGGTCCATATTTATAATTGAAGTTAATGATGAATGAAGTTAATGAAATTATAAATGAAGCTAAAAATCATCAATCACTCAATCAGTTCAGTAAATTTTATTTTAAATAAATTAATAGTTAGTGGTTAAAGAAATATAAAATAGATAGTTTTGAAGTCAATAATCAAAGAAATAATTTTTATTTGCTTCCAAACAATTTGAAACAAAATTACAAAAAAATAAGTCAAAATAAGAGCTCTACACGAATCAAATAATTTAACAAAAAAATAAGAAGTCATTAATAAAATCAGCAACTCTGATTCCTTTATAGATATCAAAAAAATTATTAAAAGTTATGAAAAACTTGTCCTCTTTTACTGTAAAATATTTTGATAAATTTTTTTTTTAATAATTTAGTTTAGAATGGAACTTAAAATAATATATATACATGGAAAACATCACATAATTTGATAACAGGAATGTAAACAGTATCCGCTTCGATTTTATAACATTTGACATAGTTAGAATAAACAATGCATAAATGCCAACTATAGCATATATAGTTTTACACTTCATACAGCAGTTAATAATAACACATCATATAATATTCAACAAATCAATATCCCATTCCACAATGTTTTGTTTTTCCCCCATAGTTTAATCTCGTTAAAAAATAATACCATAGTAAGATTACAGTGAAAGTGTATGTTTGTACAAAATTCTTATCATCATCAGACAACTAAAATAAAGAAAATAAATATTAAAGAGAATAATAACTAACATAGAGAGAAAAAAATGCAATGATGATAAACCAGAATGTTAGTATAAATCTGTAAAGATGACGTTTGATGTAACAAGACAGACACTTATTTAAACACAAAAATGAAATTTATAATGTGAGTATACAAATATTATAATAATGAACAGCATTACTTGTTTAATTTTTTTAAAATAAACAATAATATGCATTCATTTTTTGGTAAATATTCAATACATTTATGCAATATTTGAGCGAAAATTAAATTAAGTATTAACATTAATGTCAAAACTGGAAAGTAACAAATACCAAATAAAAGATTTTTGCCAATTTACCTCTCTCTAACTAAATTTCCTCAGAACTTAAGAATTAACACAGAAAAAATATTGTCCATACTGCTCACAACGTCTGTTTTAAAACTTTAATGAAAAATAAACTAAAAATGTCTAACTTAAAAACTAATCCCACATAAGGTAAAAAAAAAAAAAATTAAAAACTAAAATTTTTAAAAATAAAAAATTTGATTAATAAATTCGTTATTTTTATTAATATATTCGTTATTAAATTTAAGTTTTATGGGAGGGGGTGAAACATCACAAGATAAATTTCTAAGGAAACTACTTGACGTCATAATATGCTGCACAATAAGTTGTTTTATTACTACTGTCACTAAACAGACCACCTCCTTTTATTTACTCAAGATGTCCATCTGACTGCAAGTAAGTGATCACGGTCTCTTTCATCAGGTGTCTTTTTTTCTAGAAAACAGCATGGGAGTAAAACTAACCTCTGGACAAGAGGAATGGTCATTTTCTAAAAGATGAATGGGCTTTCATTGTTGTTGGTGTAACAGATAAGACACCCTATTCAAAATTCTAGAAAGAATGTCTTTCCAGAAACAGCAAAAATGAAAAGGTCACAGGGGGAAGCAAATTCAATAGGATCTAGCAACATACATTTCCTTTTATCTGTAACAAGGGTTGCTTATTTGCTGATTTTTAATTTAAAACATTTTTTTTTTAAAAAGAAAAAATATTTAAAGGATTAAAAAATTAAAATGTTAGCCTAAAATTTCGGCGCATAAACGAAGGATGTTTATCATTGTTTTCCTATCTAATGTACTGGGACCTATAAAAATGGTCTTATAAATGAAAAAGGTGCATAAAAGAGGTGGTGTATAAGGGAGAGGTCACTGTATATATATATATATATATATATATATATATATATATATATATATATATATATATATATATATATATATATATATATATATACATATATATATATACATATATATATATATATATATAAAAAATTTGTTTTTTCAAGTTTTGTAAATTTTTAATTATTTCCATATTTTTATACTTTTTATTTTAAAATTCTTTTTTTTTTTTGTGTTTGTTTCTTGTTTTCTTATATATATATATAAATAACTTCCTAAGTAAAAATGTAAAAACTGAACTTGGTTAATAACTTTTGATATCAAACATAATGATATTCATGATTATAGCTCCTTCTTTGCATGTGATACTATAAATCTTCTGAATTTTAAAATTAACTGGAAAAACATACATAAAAACCTTATGATAAATAAAGATTTGGTTTTAATGAGTTTTAAGAAATATTTGAAAGAATCTTACCTCATACAACCTATTAAACCAGCAGGCATAAATTTACCAGAATAGTAAAATCGATAAGTCATAATAACTCCCAAAGTAAATGTGGCAACTAAAATAATTCAATAGTTATAACCCATTTTGTCCAACATAAATTTTCTGTAATATTTTATAAATATTACATTCATATTCATTCTTTGTAATAAATTTTAACTAACACATAAAATACACATTATTCATAGTTTTAAAACATATGAATCGCAAAATGGAACATGCTTTACAATGAAAATAAATCGCTATATATTTTGAAACTGTTCACTTTTCTCTAATACATTACATATACCTACATTTTTGGAGCATGCAATTCTTAACTTTTTCAAATCAATTACGAAGAACTTCTTAGCTAAATAACATCACTAAAAATAAGATCAAAAGATGTACTAAACTAAGTACATCTTAAACAATTATTCTAAAGTTATCATTCAACATTTTCTTTAATTTAAAAATCCCTGACATTCTTATTCCCTCCTCTATTCTAGGAATTCAGAAATTAAGGAAATATCACTGAAAAACCATATTTCAACTCTCACTTAACAATATTTTAGTCATTGTTTATTTTTCTGAATAACTTACATAAGAAATGAAAAGAATTTAACTTTAAGAACTAGAACTTTCAAAAGGTAAAGGAATGATCCTTACAACAACATTTTTCAGTTATTAAGATCTTTTTATTTAAAAAATTAGGTTTAATTTATAACATAAATGCCTTTACAGAAGTTATTTTTTATTGAATTTTTTAATTTATTGAAATATTTTATTCAACTTACAAATAATCTGCATTGGAAAACTCAAAAAAATGCAATCCACATTGAATGCAAAAGTTGCATTGTTTCCATTCCATTATAATGTAAACCTTGATTTTCTTTTTTGAGCTATGCAATATTGTATAAGATTCTTGAACGGTTAAAATAAAAGAAAATGATTATGTGTTAATTGTTAATCAAGCTCTAAAGAAATAAAGATGATTAATACAATTGCATTTATCTTCTTACTTAATTAATGACAAAGTGTAACAAAGAAAAAATACTTTCAGGCTTAAATTGAAGAATTTTATATTTATCAAATCCTTAGCTGCATGCTGCATGTATTTTTCATTTTAAAGTGAGAAGAACAACTAGGTTAACAGCTGAATTTTGATTCAATAAAATTTTGCAAGTAATTAGATTTTACAATAAATGTATAAAATTAAATACATATTCATGTTTTTAAATACTACTTACTAATTGATACAAGAAAATTCTTTCCATCTAAGGAAGTTTGATATGCACCATAACCTAAAACACTACCAAAACCTAATCCAGCAAGGAGAGAACTTGTGCTACCTATGTAAATAATCAGAGAGTGTAATAAGAATCGTAAATTAATTTAATAATAATTAAATAATAATAATTGTTACATTTAAGTTAAGCAAAACTTTGGGGTGTACAGAAATGTTAATTTCCGTTTAGATTACACTGTTTTATTGATAAATACCAACACATTTAATTAAAATCTTTGAAAGAAAATTAATTAATGAAATATATTGTGACACAAGCTATTATTTTTAACATAAGTCTGAGCAGATGAGCAAAAAGTAAAAAAAGAATAGTAATAAGAAATGCTAACAATATTCTATCATATCAAGTCTAAATAATTATAATAGTCACATAATTATTAAATATGTGTTAAAAATTAACTATAACACATGCAAAAAAAACTATACAGTATAATATATATATAAGTTAAATTCATATAAACTAACTTAATGCTGTTGTTAACAGAAGACCAGTTGTAATAAAAAGTAAATTAGACAGAGACTAAAGAGTACCTCTTAATTATAAAGACATTATATCAAAAATAATTTATGCAAAACACAGATTACCAGCTTTGATGTATCCTAATATACCACCTCCGGCAACGGCTAGGGCATAACAAACAGTTACAACATCTAATCCCATCTTTCTTCCTTTCTATAAATTAAATACTACAAATATAACTTAAACTGAATTAAAGATTTAAAAATAAACAGAAAGTGGTGACATTTACTTAAAAAAAATTACACATCAAAACTGATATTATAAAGCAGATAATTACTTTCTTGGATTTATTTTTATCAAATAATTATCAACTTCGCAGTAACTTCCATAAGATTACGTTTTTGTGTTAATATATAACTTCCTTTTATCCAACTTACAGCTTACTTTGAGAAATATTTTCGCATTCCATATTTTTATTATAATTACCAAATTTATTGAATTTGAAATAATTTTTCTCATTCAATATGTGATTTTTTTCAAGTTTCAAATCTAATCAAAAAATCCTAAAACAGTTAAAAATCGTACGGCAAAATTTTCTCTCAAAAAGTGGCAGTTTTCAAAAATCAACACAACAACAACAGCAGGGGCCGCATTTAGAATTCAATTGATTTTTTTTTTTATTAAAATAAAAAAATATATATCTATAGCAATAAAATAATGATTTACTCTTGACTGTTTTTATTTTATTAGGAATTTCATATTATAAAGCAAATGTGCCAAAAGTAACTTTAAATTGAACTTAGTAAGTCTAATTTAAATCCAACTATGAGTTCCTCGTACAAAATACTATTTCTTTAATTAATGAAAATTTTAAATACTTATTTTAGGTAATATGCCACATTCTGCTTTTTAAGTATGGCGAATCATTACGACATACCCTCTTGGTAAGAGATTTGTTATTCATTATAAACTTAACCTTTACTACCTATCTATTTTACAAAATAGATTTTTAAAGTGATAATTGTTTAGATTTTAATATTTTGTTGCAAACTGAGTTGAACATCCATTATTTTCAAGTGCAAACCAGCATTAAATAGTTTATTTTTAGTTATTAATAGCATGTTCTGGTGCCTAGTATTTATTCACTTTTCAAATATTTCATAGCTTTCTCTTTCTGTATTTGCTATTATAGTGAAACCTCCAGGAAATACCACCTCTAAGTAGCGACCTCCTCTATTTATAACCACTTTTGGGGGTCACAGAATTTTTTTTCTATAAACTTTGTGTTGAAGGCAACATTTAGGAGAGACCATCGAAACCTCTCTTAGCAATTGGGCAAACCTCTCCACTAAATGACGAAAAGGTCAATTTAGGAAACACAAAAAAATCTGAAAAGAAAAATAGTAACAAAACAAATAAATAGATTAATATATATTCAAAATGTTTGTGAGTGACTCTTATTTAATCATCTCTGTGGCAGAATAATCGGCAAGTCTTGAAAACTTCCGGGCAGTGGCCCGTGAGAAACTAAAAAAAAACATCACAGAAAGGGACCAACTCGAAAGGTATAACTCGTAGCCACCCCTGGGCAAACAACTACATGTTTTTTGTTTTTTTTTAAATTTGCAAGTTTAAAATCTATTTAGCATCTTGGCGATTGTAGTTGGCACAACAGATCACGATATGGAAATATCCCCCTACAACTTTATGCTGTTGTCAGAGTGCACTAAGGACGATGCTGACAATGATTTATTTCTTAGAGTTGAAAGTTAAATTCGAAAAAAAAAAAGTTTTTCTAGAAAAAAAAATAAGCATCTCAAACCAACAAACCTCTTCTCATCTATTAAAGATAACTAATTTTTATGATATAAAAATGAATGCAAACTTAAGCAAAAAATACAATTGTTTATTTGTTTTTACACATAATTATATCTATAGGGATCATTTTTATTGACGCAAAATTTTATTCATATACAGTAAGGAACCGATTATCCGGGACCATCGCTATTCCGGATAACTGATTTTTCCGGCTTTCTGAATTGCTACAAAAAGCCTTTTTTTTTTTTTATTGTTAAACCCAACTGAAAAAAAAAATATTGGGAAATAATCTTAAAAAGAAGAAAAAACGATGAAGTAATACACTAATGATTATTTCCAAAATGATGGTAAGGTAAACATCTTTCAAAAAAGAAAGAAAAATCCTAAAATCTTATAAGGAAAAAAAAAATTGCGGGATAATTTATTGATTTTCGTTCCGGTTTTTTGGTTTTCCGGTTTTCTGATTTCCGGATAACGGGTCCTGTACTGTATCTGGTTTTAATCACAACAACACAAGTGACTTTTCTGCACTGAAGTTAAAATCTAAAATCGCTTGCGAAAAATCATGTCCCTTCGCTAATAATTTGAAATCAGTGGAGGTAACTTTAGAACGACCAACCTCCATTAACGACCATTTTATAGTGGAACAGAGAGTGGTTGCTACCGAGAGGTTTCACTGAAAAACTGATTATTTAAAATTGTTTATTTAATACTAATCTTGAAAAGAAGGTACATTTAGAGTATGTTTTTATTTTGCATTTTTCATTAGTGTATAGAAAAAAATTAAGTTTTATCTCTGATTCAAAAGACCCGCAACCAAGTTAATAATTTAAAATGTTAAGTCTTAATATTTTACTTTTTTCTTGTTGATAGTTAGTTAATTTTTTTTAGTTTTGATTAAATACTTAAAACAAATTGAAATTTATTTGTACGATACCTTTAATACTGAGCATGTTTGTTAGGAACTTATAATATAAAAGTGTCAGTATCTAATATTTTGATCTAAGTTTATAAATATTTATGAGTGTAAAGATAGGAAACTATAAAGTCTGTTAACTTATTTATAAGTCATGAAATAAAGAGTATGGGTGTTGTCTGTTATTGAACTTTAAAAACAATGTTACTTTTCAATATAACATTTGATATTTGCGTAGGTAACGCCTTTATATTTTCTGATAACACCTTTATATTTTTAGATCAAGGTATGTCAATTAATGGTGTAACAATCATATCTCATTGAGTGAAAAATTCAACAAATTATATATTATAATAATTTTCTTTTTTTTTTCATTTAATTTCAACAACAATTTTGTTAAATTTTCGAAGCAAAATTTTCTTTTATTAATTTAATAATATTTATATTAAGCATAACTTTTTGTAATCCGCATGCTAGTTACTAATTGGATTTTAAAAATATAGTTCTATTATTAAAACATTATGTTATAAATTGCTTTGGTAATGGAAAGTTAACCTGTAAATTGCCAAATTTTACTATACTTATATTTTCTTATTTTAAAGAATTCTGTTCAAACTTCTCAAATTATTTTGTATCTACTGTTATTTAGTATTAGTTTCCTAAGCAAAAAATTTGAGGAAAAGATTAAATCAAAGAT
Organism: Parasteatoda tepidariorum; assembly: GCF_982258835.1. Taxonomy (NCBI): domain Eukaryota; kingdom Metazoa; phylum Arthropoda; class Arachnida; order Araneae; family Theridiidae; genus Parasteatoda; species Parasteatoda tepidariorum. The sequence continues at coordinate 79,831,263 of NC_141756.1, read as the reverse complement.
ACTGTTGTGTTCTTTATTTAAACGGTATTTTATGGACAAAATATGTAATTCTTGAAAAAAAGATTATGAAGTTTAAATTTTCATTCACCTCTCCTTTCTTTTTCATACTGGCTATTAATTAATTAATTAACAAAGACAAAAATTATTTTTAAGAGAGAAGCAGTGTTCAAAAATTATGTGAATAACTTTAATTATTCCTTTAAGGAGAATGAGCATTAAACTCAACCTATTAATAATATCAGAGATCTAAGATGAGATCAGAACTGCTTAATCTTTAATTATGACTGCATTTAAGATGTGATGAAAATATTTTTATTTTAGGGCTGGAAAACCACCAGTTGGTCTTCACCTTGATGTTTTAAAAATTGATAAGCTGATTCAGGTAAATGTTTGTTTATTACTTGAGCCTGTATTTGTTCTTTGATTTATACTGGTTCAAAAGACATTTTCTTAGGTTTGTAGAAAATTAACTGAAACCTGTGTACTTAATTGTTTTTAAGAAAAATTATTATTGTTGGTTCTTTGTGCAAATATGATAAAAATAAGAAATATTTGTTTGTTTTAATTTTAGAAATTGATGATTGATGAGAAAAAGTGCTATTTGTTTGGTCGCAATCCTGAGCTAAATGATTTTTGTATTGATCATGCCTCTTGTTCAAGGGTACATGCAGCTCTAGTTTACCATAAGCATCTGAACCGTACCTTTTTAGTAGATCTTGGAAGTAGTAAGTTTGACTCTTTAGTAAGTGTTATTGCCTTCTTTTTTTTCTATTCAGAGATAAGCATGCCAAAGCTGTCCTTCTGTACTTGTTAAAAGAACTAGCTTTGGCATCTGTACTACTAATTTACAATTTGGAGACGAAAGTGCCTTATATCCTCAAAATTAATTTATTTATCCGAGAAAGAATTTTTTTCTTATTTTTGGTATATGCTTTTTTTTTTTTTTTCGAATCTAATGAAATTTATTTAAAAAATTATTAGGGTGACCCGGGGTAATTCACGATCACTCTGTTTCTGAGGTAAATAATGATCACCTAAGTTTTATTTTAAAAAAAACTTTTTTTTTTTAAATTAGAGACAATTTTTTTTTTAAAATACTACTACATTAAACTATGAAAAATACCAAAAAAAATAATAATAAATAAAAAAAAAGATTAAATTGGGGTGGTTATTTACAAATCATGTAAATAATTCAAAAATTCTCCTCAATAGTAAGATCAGAAACTAAAATCTACAAAGTTTCAGTGATAAAATAAAAAATAATTTCTTTTTAATTTCAAAGAAGTAGCTGCGTGACATCAAAATTCTACAAATTCCAGGGAACACAAAGACTAAAAAATTATTAATACTTCATAAGCATGTAACCCAATACGGAGGAAAACTTAACATAAAGCAAAGAACTATTTTATAAAACTGCTTGTAATTTTAGGTGTTATGATTGTCCTAACGTTACAAATTTAAAGTGGTTTAAGGTACTAATATAAGGTGAAACAGATGTTTCTTTAATGTTTCCTCATCCATGTGTGTTCTTTAGACTTTTAAGTAAATAAAGTCCCCAGAGGTAGTTTAATACAAAAATTATATATATATATATTTAGAATAATGCAAAAATTTACAAATATATAATTAAAAGCATTGCAAAATAAGAATATTTTATTCCTATTTAAATCTAAATTCTCTAATATAGATACATCTTTTGGAAATGTTAAGCAAAACAAAAAAATCTGCTTTAATAAATTAAGTCAATAAATAGCAATTTTGTTTATTTTTTTTATAAAATTTGCTTGTTGATTTACATTTTAAGAATATCACACCCCATGCAAAATAAGGTTAAAACTCAAGGAGACCTCATTTTACAGTTTAAAGTTTTGTTACTTTGTGAAATTAAAATTCATATAATTTAGTCTTAGAAAGAATAATTATTGGAATATGTACCTTCATTAGTTTAGACAAAAATTGCCTTTTCTGAGATTTAAATTGGTGCACCAAATTTATAAACTGATTGCATTTCCAGTTGGTATGTAAATAAAATTTTGTGTAAATTAGGGTACAATTTTATGATGAATTTTATTTTGTTCTTCAACTGAGATATTTGTATAGAATCTATTGCTTCTATCATCTGTTGCATTGTTACCAAGATTTTTACGTTTTGCTGTAACATTTTAATTTTACTCATTTTTAACTATTTTGTGCTAAAGAGAAAAAACATTTGACATGAATTACTGAAATGAATGGTTATCTCCATATGTAATATTATATCCATATTATTATATATTCATATTATATGTATTCATACCTGCCAAGTCTCCTGTCTTTTAACAAGGACTCCTGTAGTTTACGATTATCTCCTGTAAACCTGTATATTCTTGAATTTTTCCGTATTTGTTGAAGAAATATTTTTTAAAAATATTTTGCCAATAAAATATCCGATGAGGGCAAAAATACTTCTTATTGATCAACAGATAGTGCTATTGCCAGTGCTGTAGTATGTTGAGTGTTTATACTAGTTTAAGTAATTAAAAATAATTGTTTAAAAAATCTTCTTTAGATTAGGATTTATATGCATATTTTTTACTTCGCTAAATGTAAATGCTTATATTATTTCCAATTTTGAATTTCTCTTTTTGACTTACATGATTATGCTCTGTTATTTTATTTCTCCAATGTTGGCAAGTATGTATATTTCTCATATTAATATTTTTAAATGTTATTTATTTTGGAAGTTGAACAGTTTTAATGCTTTATGCATTTTGGAACATATAAATTGAAACTAGCAAATTTTCAAAGATTAACTAATGTAGCTCTATCCTTAAAATCAGTCACTTTTTATACTAATTTCGTGTGAAAATTAGAAAAAGTTATCTTCAAATCAGGAGATGAGTGACTTCGATGCTAACAGGGGTCTGTCTAGCTTTTTCTGAAAGGTACCTATTTTGTGAAAAGTTTGACATAATTTGTGAAAAATTAAAAATTATATTAAAAAGTCAACACAAAAACATGGTAAAAATATAGATTTATCGTTTCTTAAGGGATACAAAAATAAAATTTTAAGAAAGAGTATTTTGTGAAACTACCATTTTTCCTAAAGTTGAACTTGCAAAACTACTGTTTTACCTAAAATTGAATTTGTGAAGGTACCGCTAAACATTAGTGAATTCGGCCTGGACAGACCCCTGGCTAATTAGCTTAAAAATCACAAAAGTTCAAATTGCTTAAAGTTTTTAAAATTAGACTTGTTGTTAGTCTTATATTTAAAAAATATATTTACTAGTTATATATTTTAAAATAAACAACTTTTGAATAAAAACATAGAGACATGCCTTTTAAAGATATAGATTTTTAATCCTATTTAATACCTATAATGTGGATAAAACAATAACCAAAATTTCAATATCTGTATATTCATATATGTCCATGGACAATATTATAATTTACTATAAGGCATAAGAACAGAAAATATCATTTTTTATTTTTATGCTGTTGTAGCATGTATATTAATTTAACTATAAAGTAGAATATGAGGTAACTTATATTATAATAACAATTCAAATGGAACTGCTGATGACATCTAACCTTAGATAAAACTGCCATGTTAATTAAATATGCCACGTCGTGAACCTTACATATTTAAGTTTTGTAATTGTGCAATTACCTTGAAATTGCATTGCTTGTGTGATTTTTGTTATTAATTATCTACTTTAATTATGTTACTGATTTTCTTCTATGTAATGAGGTAACTTTTGTATTTTTTTTAAGAAAAAAAATGATAATTTGCTCTCATAGTCTTAGTACTATTTACAAGAAGTTTTCAATCTATTCTTATTTGCTTTTTACTAAATTTATAAAATTGCCAAACTATAACTAATGTTAACTAATTTCACATTATTGATCCCAAACAAAATTGAACTAACAACATATTATTATTAAATTTTATACTCTAATACTGCTCATATCTTTATATATATATATATATATTCTCATCCTCAATTCTCTCACTAAGTGATGATGAGAATTTCATCCTTGATGCAACCTCTTTTTTTTTTCCATTGATTTCTCTCTAAATTAGGCATTCTTTAAAAATTACTTATTAAAAAAAAAGTTTTGTGATATTATCATTTATTTTATCATTAATATATATTTATAGCTCATGGTACTTATATTGGAAGCATTAGACTGGAAGCTAATAAACCGACACAACTTCCTGTCGATAGTAAATTTCACTTTGGTGCTTCAACAAGAATCTACATTTTAAGGGAGAGACCTCAGAAAGCTGGTCGTTCTACATCGGAGGATTTAGAGAAAAAGTCAGAAGAATTAGAAGGTGGTCTTTTAGGCTTACCAGAGACAGAAACTGAGCTTGATGTAAGTTTCTTTTTTCTTATTTATTGAATTTTACATCATTGCTACAATATTAATTTATGGTTTTTATGATCAAGACTAAAATTCCTCCTTTCAAGTGCTGTCCAATATTTAAAGCCCTTACACAAATGGTTCTGGAATTATACAAGAGACATACATGCACAAATTCTTCCTTTTATTTTACAACATTGCTACAATATTAATTTACGGTTTTTATGATCAAGACTAAAATACCTCCTTTCAAGTGCTGTCCAATATTTAAAGCCCTTACACAAATTGTTCTGGAATTATACAAGAGACATACATGCACAAATTCTTCCTTTTAATATTGTAGAAAATAATTTATTTTTTTTTTAAAAATTTATCCTAAAAAGCTTCATTTTAGATTGTACACTTAAACAAGTTTCTCTTTAGAAAAGTTGCTATTTACGCTGGCAAATAAGTTTCTAGGACAGAAGCTAATATTTCAAAAAATTGATAAAATAAGCAATATTCAAACTAAAGTTTAACATTTTAAACTAATATTTTTAGTGTACATGTTTTTTTGTTTTTACATTCATTAAAAATCACTGACTATTTATTTTTTAATATTTATTACATTCAATATGTAAGCAAAGAGGTCCTAAATATTTTAATCAGACCTTCTTATTTATAATCTAGTTCACTTTCAGCCAAATATTTTATGGGGCTACTTTTTAAACTTCTAACTCTTTACTGATTTTAAGTAAGTGAAAATTTCACTTTATGTTTCTCCATTCATACTTTATTTTGCAATTGGATGTTATCATGTATTTGATTATTTATCAATATGAAATACATCATTTCTATAATATAAAATACTTAAATTTTATATTTTTTCTCCTTCTAGAATCTTACAGAGTTCAATACTGCACATAATAGAAGAATAACCATGTTAGGCATTACAGATGAAGAAATGAAGCATCCCAATCGAAAGCGCAGCCGAAACACTGTCAGGTTTAGTTACGAAGAAGAAATTATTAACCCAGGTAATATCAACAGAATTTTTCCATATATATTTTTCCTAAATTATATTTATATTAGGTATTGTTATTCTAACTGATATTTTTATTACAGAGGATATCGACCCAACTGTGGGACGTTTTAGGAACTTAGTGCAGTCAGCTATCATCCCTAATAAAGTAAGTTTTTTTTAATTGGTTTTTTATAGACTATTTATTAATTATTAGGTAATTTTCTTATAGAAGTGTTGTTAAATCATAACAGTAATGGTATGTTATGTTGTTAAATTTTGAAATTCCAAAAAATTGCATTTATATACAAATTAAAGAAAGAAAATAAAACTTTTAATATATTTTGTTTGATAAAATTTTAGTCCATAGAAACAATTATTATAACATAATTAGATTGAAGTTGAATGGTTCATAAGTATGTCTGTAATATTTCCATTTCCAATTTTTTTTTTATGTTAATTTTTTTTACACTATGAAATATGTGTAATGAAAGTTTAAAAATAAAAAAAAATCAGGATATTCTTTTCAGCTAAAATATAAAGTTTCAAGCTCTAGATTTATGTGATGAAATTTATAAGTAAATTGAAAGTCCTAAAGTAATGAAATTTAAGTTTATTTATTTTCCAGATAATCTTTTAAAGAAAAGAAAAATAATTATCCAATGCTCAAAATGTTTATTAGCTTTCTTTGAAAAATATTTTTCAGATTTCTTTAACATTTTAAAAATTTTTGAGCATATCAAAAATTTTAAATATACTATTATCTTTTTCATCAAGTTAAAATTTAATTTTTGACCATCGTTGTTTTTTCAAAAATTACGAAAAATTCTGACAAATAATAAATTTTTGGCAAATAATAATAATTTCAATTGGCTTGGCGAGACAATACCTCCAGAAGTTTTGTAAAAAAAAATACATTTTATAATTATTTATTAATTACAAAAAGTAATTAATCAACAATACAATAAAGTAATTAATAAACTGCTTGTTTCATGCTTGTTAGTAAAACTACTTTTTTGTTAAAAAAAAGTATGTGCTGATTAAATGTGTACAGATGTGTTTTTAAAAAATATTTGTTAGATTTATTGATTACAATTTTTGAGACCGCTACGATTTTTGACACATTTGATGCGCAAATATTTTTATTTGGCAACTTGGCTATGAAAGCAACAGAAAATTTAAAATTTTGCAAGCATTTTTTCATTATAAAATGATTGCCATTTTTTATTCTAAGAATTATAGTTTCCAGTGATCAAAATGCAAAATATATGTGTCTTTCATTTGATAAATTGCTCTAAGGTAGTATCATATGTTAATGGTAATATGATAGATATAAAATAGCAAAAAACTTCAATAGACTAAATTAAATTAACTGTTAGGTTCTTGTTCGTGGGAACAAAAGTTGAAATCCTGCTGGCCGAAAAATCCTGCTGGCCGAAAAATCCTGTCCGGGTGACTAATGCACATTAAATATGTTGGGGTCACAAAGTCCCATAACTAATCAATGCCTCTGTACTGATTTGGAGATTGATCATTCTCTGGTTCGGGTCAAAATTATGATCTGTGGATGGAGTGTGATTGGGTCCTCCCTGTAAAATGAGATGTGACCTGTGTGTAGCTGAAGCGTATTCTTGACCATAGATGGGGCCATGGGGGGTGGGGAAGAAATGCACCCTCTGCCTTGTCCTAAGCCTGCTCGAAATTTGTTTGATTTAAAGCAAGCTTGCTGGTATTGGCAAAAGTAACAACAATAAATTAACTACAAAGTAACATAAAAGAGTAACACTGTAACATTCTACTTTTCTTTTTGTTTTTTAAATTGCACTTATTATTATGTATTTAAATTTTAGTTTATTTTCTCTTTTTTTCAGAGACAAAGAGAAGAATCTGCAAATTTGTTTGGCACAAGTCTAATATCTCATCCAGCCAAAAGAATGGCACAATCATTACATACTGCCGGAGAGCACCATCGTGCTGATTCACTTTACGGTCCAATCAGTCCTTTGTTTGCACCATCTCTTTCTGTTAAACTTGGATTGCACTTGCCAAATCCAGCACCTGACATTGACTTGGAACCATTAGAAGTGGCTCCCGACTATGCAATGACAGTAGCCAATCCAAACGTTGCCAATGAAACAAACTTATCTCAAGAACCTAAGAAGAAGAAATATGCTAAAGAAGCTTGGCCTGGGAAAAAACCAGTGCCTTCTCTACTGGTGTGAAATGATTGTTTTGCAATAAATTAAAATAGCTGTGAAATGAGGGTATGGCTTACGTGAGTTTGCTTCTAAGTTCAAGACTAAGAAATTGTTGTTTACGAGGGACATTCTAGTAAAACATTGCTTTCTAAACTTTATGTATTAATTGTGATGAAATAATTTATGCATTATCTTTTTTTCTGTAGTACCTCTGCCAATGCAGTATTTTGTCAATTCTTAGAATGCGCCTGGCAAGAAAACCATCTTTGCTACTTAAAAGTTTTCTCCAAAAAATATTTGTTTTCTCTCTCTAACGGAAAGTTAATTGACGATGTAAAGTTATATTTGGAATTTTCTTATCTTGTGCAACTCTTTGTTGCAAGGTAACACCTCTACATTGCCATGGCTTTTTTCTGGTGAAAATTATCTGAAAAACAGCGATACTGCCTTTTTTTAATTTCCTTTCCCTTTTTTAATGTCCTTTTTCCTTAAACAATACTTCTCTCTTCTAAATGGATCTAAAATGCTCGTTTAATTGCAAATTGAATCTTATTTACACAGCTTTCATACTCTAAACATTATAACGGATTCAAAAGTAATAATAAATATTTAGCCTACATGGATGCTAGTCAACTAATTTAATGTGTTTGTAATTTAATTTGTTATATGTTCTAAAATATAAGAAAAAAATTAATATGGATTCAGAAGTCTATTTTCTAGAAAGAGGAACTACATGAAAAAAATAATGATTAAGTTATTTCACTATGATAAATACTGTTTAGCTGACTAAATCATTGTTATATTTGAGCATCCCTCATTGTCAAAAAATTCATCTGAAGAATTTCGTGTAAGAGTTCATTGTAGATTTTAAACAACATTTTATAAAATATATTCTAACAGCAAATAAAAATTCCTTTTCATAATAAAATAATCATCTTGTCCTTTTTTATTTTTTCAAACTGATGACACCTTCCTATAGCCAAGAACATAGCTTATGTTCATTCCTATATATATAAATGGTTTGTAGATACATAAAGCAGTAATAAAAGTCTCATGTTTTGGACACTATAAAATAAAACCATATTTCTTTCCCTTTTAAATTAATGTGATAATAAATGTATATATATATTAACCTGTAAGTGGTTTTTAAAATTTTACAGGGTTGCCACTCCACAGGGAAAACCTGGAAAATACAGGGAATTTAAAAATTCCCTAAAATGAAGGGAATTTTGATTTTTTCTTTACAAACTGGGAATTTAGTTTCTTATTTTTGTCTTTTAAAAAATGGTGACCACTCAAAGTGTAATCGATGGAATGTTTAACCATGATATTTCAGCTATACCAAACTATTTCATTTACTGTAGCATTATTTAAGTATGTTCAGCTGTGTTTCCAAATTAGTTTCAGCAATTAAAACTAATAAATATAGTTAGCCCAACAATAGCTCACACAAGAGCCCAGTAATTGTTGTTCTCTCTTAATATAATGTGCATAATATGGACAGGGAAAATACAGAGAATTTTTTTTCTCTAGATTTGAGTGCCAACCCTGTTTCAGATACATCAATTAGTTTTTTAAATTCAATATTTATTTTTAGCATCAAAGTTAGATTTGCTAGAATAGCAAATTATGGTAAAAAGCACATTGTGTTGATAGAATTGCAATTGATTTTACTCTATTTCTTTTATTTTGAAAAATTGGGCATTTGTGACTGGAACCAAAAAAGGCAAACTGAATCAACTGATGTAATGCTTATAAAATAAAATGAGGAAGCTATTGAAATTCTTACCTACCATCATTGCACCACTTCTCAAGGTATGTAAGATGTTGAATTCAAGGAATAAATTAATGAAGGTAAACTTTAATTATGCAAAAATAATGCTTTCTCTGTAAATAAAACTGATCTTACTTCACTTTTATTAACTATAATTTTTTTTTTATTATTTAGGTCAGTTTAAAAGGAGTTTATAGTATGCTTATTGATAGAAAATAAAAGGTAAGTGACACAAGTTAAAAGAAAATCAAGATTTTTTTAAATCGTACAAGCCTATGTGTACTAGAACACTTTTTGAAGTCTGTTGTTTCTGGATTATGAGTAACACTTTGTTAGGTGAAAGTACATATTAAGAGTGTACTGCATTTAGCCTGACTCATCTAAAGAAAATATCATTTCACATTTAAATGAGTGACCTGTAATATCAATTAGAATCTTAAATTGCATTTGATATTTAATCAAAAACTACAATATATTGCTCAATATTATCAAAGGATTAATCCTAATGTTAGATTTATTGTCTGATAGTATTGTTTTGGTCAGACATTTTCATATCACACACTTATTAAAATCTATATGGAAAATATCCAAATAAAACTTAAAAATCTAACGATTGAGAATCAGTGTATACAATATGGCTTTTTTCAAGGGAGTCATTTCATTACATCATTAATTAAGTTCTAAGTTTCTCTAACAGATATTATATTAATTTGGCTAAAATCAATGAAATGTTTTAACTTTTTGTTAAAGGTTTTTCTTTCTATATTAAAAAAGAAAAAAAATTGGGTGTTCAACTTTGCAATTTCTACATTCTGTGCAAAACGATTTTGAAACTGGAAATTATGAATGCGTGGAGAAAATACAAAGGAACTACAATGAAATTTTAAAAAATTATTCAACAATAAGTTCCACAATTATTAACTGTTAAACATGTAGGAAAAATTATGTTGGCTGCTCTACATCTGGCAGAAAGCACATTTTTTTTTTCCTAAATTATAACTTACTTGAAAGCTATTGCATTTAATTTTTTTTTCTTTCAGTAATGATTATTTATCTATTGTAGTAGGAAAATTTATCTCTCTCTTTCTCAAGATCTTTTATTTTGTAAGCTTGCTCAAGAGTTAATGTCAAAAATTATTTTTTAAAAAAATTCTCGTTGAGTCATGTCACTGATGTTCAAAAGTTAGGTATAATTGATGCTAGCATGAACATTTAAGAAAATATAAGGCAAAATGGTGGTATGTAATTTCAACACAGTTTTACTATACGAAAATGAAAAAGAATTATTTTAATTAATTTTATTATCCAAAGAAACAGTGTGAAAGAAAAATAGTGCAAACTGATTGTTTATACTTCAATGAAGGAAAAAAAAAGTAAAAAGTTTATTTGACATGAGGTTCCCTTTAGTAGCTATGCTGCATAATGTATAAGTTCATATAATGTGATTTATGAACTTAAAAACTCTCATTTCAGAATTATTCCAATTTACTCTAGTTGCATAATTAGTGCGCTTAAGTGAAGCGAGAAGTTAGTAATTATACTTTTGAATTTTTTAATATAAATTTAGTTAAAAACAGATAACAATATTTCTTTTTTTAATTTACAGAACAAAGTCTAAATTTTTAAATTTCATTGATTTCTTAACCTTAGCCAGCTGCTAGCTTTTTGGTTTCGGTTTTCTTTTGTTAGTCAGTTCAGAAAGCTTCTCATCTAATTTCTTTTGCAAGTAAGATTGTTTTATGGCATCCATTTTTTTCTGAGGTCGTCCACTACCTGGATAGATGACTCCATCTTTACGAATTTGGCTTCTTGCATGGGCCTTAGCAGCATCACCACACCCATGCACTTCTGGCAAGAAATGCTCAAAGCAAAACCTACCTTTGCAAAAATGGCACATTTGTGACAATGCTGCCACAGACTTCTTACATTTCTCATAAAAACAGGTTTTATCAGCTTTCATTGCGTGTTCAATAAGAGCATCAAAATCATCTTCGTTTGACTCTTTCAATTTCAAAACTTTTTGCTTTGGTTTTGCTGCTTTCACTTTAGTAGCCTGTTTTTTTGGTTCAGCACCTTTGCTCTTAGTGACTTCAGGAATCTTAGCTTCAATGCTTTTATTTTTTAATCTAGTCATTTCATCATCTGTAGTTAAAGGTTCTGAGCTTGTGGATTGAGTAGAACCGTGTTTTTTAATCTCTATACACCTGTTTTCTCCTTCTCCAGTACTAATGTGTATTAGTCCAAGCATTTCAGAAATCTAAAATAATAGAGATTCATCAATAATAAACACAGAAAATAAACAGTGTGATAAATACTCTATACATATCCATATTTTAAAAATATTTTATAATCTAATCTAGCATTGCTGATAAATAATGAGTTATATACAAACCCATGTTTCTTAATTTGTTATACTGTTGTGCTAATGCTATGAAAGTTAGATATTAATTCTCTTTTTGTAACCAGTATATAACGGCCTCTCCTTTAGAAGTTAGCATTAAAAAAATTAGTAAAAATTTAATTCCTTTGTTCAGAGAATGTCAAAGGTCATAAATTCATCATAGACTATCATCTCAAACATATGTAATGTACAGAGTGGAAAATAATGAAACACCCTAAATAGTTTTTAATCTAATGATCGGAATTTCATTTATTAGGACTCAGTCTTAATGGTTCATGGTGGTAACCTCAAATATGCTCAAATGATATTTTAAGTTATGAAATCAGACAAAAATGCGAATATTAAAAAATTTCACATGTGAATTTTATTTCAGAACAAAACGAGAATAGCAATTGTTTTTGGATGTACTTAATGCAGTTTAAATAAATAAATATTTTTTTTATTGCCTCTATTTACAATTACATCGAATCAATTTTTTAATTAATTAAATGATAATTTGACTAGTTCTAACCCAGACTGCCAAGCTATCCCACTTCTGACACTTCTTGTCAAAGGAATAGCTGAGCTATCTGGGTCAGAGCTAACCAAATTATTGATTAATTAATTAAAAATCTGATTTAGTGTAATTGGAAATAGAGAAACAATTTTAAAAATGTATTAATTTATCAAACCACATTAAGTACAGCCACAAGCAATTTGCAATCTCTACAAAACAAATGCCTGTTCTGTTCTAAAATAAAATTTAATATGTTTTTTTGATTTTGCCGCTGCGTGCTTTTCTCTTATCATTATTATTCTTAAAAGTCTTGACATGCCGACGCAAAGCTTCTTTAAAAGGCAAAATTTTCTCCTTTAAGAATATGAAGCAAGCTCTTTTCTCATCTTCTTTGCCAAACAGTGATGATTACCCTTTTAAGTTCCTCTGGTTTGTAGAAGTTTTGCAATGAAATGTCAACAGAAAAAAACTAACATATGGCTCTTAACTATCTTGAAATTATTTCTGTGATAATGCATCTGCCCCTTTATGCAACTCGCCAGGGTAATGAGTAACAATATAATTCCAATGCTGTAGTGCCAACGTCCACCCAGTCAGGTTTGGAGTCTTCTCTGTTAAATACTTAAAGGATCATGATCCATCACCACTTATCAAATTTTTTTAACCCAAATAACACTGTAAATGCTTCTTTTTCAATCGTTAACCAGTTACTTTCACTCCCACTAAACTTTTGGCTGACATAAGTGATGGGTTTAAAATTACAATCTGAGTCCCTTTGGGCAAGACAGCAGGCATATCATTATGAACTTGTACAGTACTTGTGTATTGTATGAACTTATCCAGTTGGAGTGTACATAAAACGTTGCACATCTTTAAGTTAGAAAATACCATCTCTTGTTATTTGTACTTACTTACCTTTCCTGAGATTTATTAATGGCGCTGCTGATTTAGAGAAATTTAGAATGTAACTTCGAAAAAAATTCATCAAACCCAGGCTTGATTAGACTTCTTACTTCGTTTCTGGCATTTTTAGTTGCTTGATAGCCTATAACTTATCCTTACCAAGACCTTGTTTACCATTTCCAATTTTATATCCCAGAAACTTTATTTCCTTTTCAGCAGAAGTAATTTTCTTCTTCCCACATTTCTAAAAATATCCCTATATCATCCATGTAACATAAGTCTGTGTATACCTGAAATGCTTCTGTAAAACTCATTTCATCATTAATTGCTAGAAAGTTCCCGATACTCCAAAAAACCCGAATGGTATTACTTTCCATTGGAATACTCCATTATGGGTAGCAAATGCTGTTAAATGCTTCCAACCTTCCATTTTTATTTGATAGTACCCTTTCTGCAAATCTAGACACATAAACGATTTTGCATTTTCAGCCGTAAAGAGCATCCCTTGTATGTCTTGCAAGGGAAAACTTGATACTGTAAATCACATTTAATCTTCGATAGTCTATGCACATGCGAATTACGACATCCTTCTTAGCTACATATAGGATGGGTTAGATTATTTCCTCCTCTGACATTTCTGTTAGTTAACCATTTAAATATAAATCGTTGCCAAACAGGCAGGTTGCCTGGAAACTAAATAATTATGAGAATATCATTATTAGAAAAAGTATTTTTAAAAATTAAAAGTGTTTAATTTTCTAAAAATATTGCTGTTTAAAAAAAATTAGTGCTTATGTTTCTATAAAAATTTTGTTATTTGTCGTTCACATGTATAAACACGACTGCGGCCCCCCTTTGTTATTCAACCTGTTATGCAAGTGGCCCTTCACTCAAAGGTTGTGCACCCTACCAAATTGTTAGTTTTAAGTTCTTTTTGAGATTAGTTTTAAGATATTGCAGTTTCATTTAATCAAAACATTTTACATTGTTAGTAGTACTTAGTTTATGTGAGTAGTATTAGTAACAATACAAAAATATTTTTATGAGCACTATAAATCTACTATTAATTAGTGTAGTAATAGTAAATCACTACAAACCTCATGAACTATTCTTCTTTCAAAAGCAGTGAGAGAAGTTGGAAAGAGATATGAAGCTTTCTCTCCATCTTTAAACTCTTCAATAATCTGAGTAAATTTTTCCTCAACTAACCTGTAAAAAAAAAGGTCTATATAATATAAAAGTGAAACCACCACAAATTATCTAAATCATTAGAGTAATAAAATCATCTTAAAAATCTTAACTACAGTAAATTATGTAAATTGATTTTAAGTAAGTTTATTCAAATTATTTATTTTAATTAACAAAAACATTAAAAGTACATCATGCTTATATCATATAAAAAAAAATTAATTTAAAATCAAATAAATTTTGCGTTAAATTAAGGTTATCTCATCATTTATTTATATCTTTTCTGGAACTTATGTTTAAGCTTGTTCTTGTGTATTGAGATGAGTCATTATTTTTTGGGTAGAGGGTGGAAATATGTTCCAGCTGTAAGTTTTTTATTTCTCTTGATTTGATCTCTATTGCTTGATAAACCAAAGCCTTTTCTTGAATATTCCCTCTTGGACAACTATTTTTTTGCCTGGACAGCCAGTTTGTTACCTAAGTTTGATTTCACAGAATTGACCTATTGTTTTTGCTTTTCTCTTTTCCATCCATTTGAGAGCTTTAAAATAAATATCTATGAAACCTAATTTGAATTCAGGTTTGAGATTTAAGTATTCATCTTTAAATTATAATAACAACCTAAAAGCTATTATAACTCAATGTGTTCATTTTTAACACCCATAAAAATATACTTTTTCTTTCTTCTAGTGCCGTGTCGAATAGGTATTTTTATCACAGTGTAAACACCAATTGGGGTAATCAAGTTTGTGATTTACATTTTTATTTAAATCCCCCACAACTGTAAACAACCAACTTACAACAGGCTGTTACAAATCTGAGCTGTAAATAATTATAAATCATAGTGATCAGAGTCAACAACAAAATGCAAAATGATAGAAGAATATTTCCCATTAAAAATTATTAATTTTTAATAGTTAATATTCTAATTATTAATACAAATTTTTCTTATTAAAAATACATTTGTTAATTTTTTGAAATAGAATTTTAAAAGTATCCACTTTTTTTTAAACTTTAGATGTGTTAAACCCCTGATAAAAGTTTAAAAACAAACAAACTTTTACCTTTTCTCATTCTCCATTTCAAGAGGCACATCTTTGGAAGCATTTCTTAAGTAATCTGGCACTTTTTTAATGTTTGTTGCACGATCAGTGTGTTCTTTTTTAATTGGCTTTTTTTTCTGTCCTGGTTTATTTCCTTCTTTTTTTTCTACCACTTTATTTGGAGCCAAAGTAGGGTAGTGACCAATTTCTTTCTCATACTGGAAAGCAGTTCGCACCTCTCCTTTTTCTTCACAGTATTCCACAAAAGATTTCAAAAATCCATGATGTGACACCGTTTTGCTGTCACATATAACTGCCAAATGCCTCTTTGCTCGAGTGATAGCAACATTAATACGCCTGTCTTCCGACAAAAAACCAACTTCCCCAATGTTGTTGGATCTCACTAGAGACAGAACAATAGCTTCTTTTTCCCTGCCTTGAAAACCATCGACCGATCTTATTTCCAGCTCCGGAAACTTGGAAGACAGCCTGGATTTAATAAGATCCACTTGCAAGTTGTAGGGTGTAATAACCGCAATATCTGATGGATGCATACCACTCTTAATGAGACTCTCTACGTGATGACGTACCAAGTCTGCCTCCCCTTCATTACCTTTGGACTCATCATCTTCACTTTGGAGTTCACACAAATCACATCCTGCGGTATCAATGAGCAGCAAAGGTATCGAAGTATTTTCATTATCTTCAACACCAGGTAGGCCATTTAAAAGATGAGAGGAAACAGACTCATCTGCTACAAGTTTATTTTCATACAGATGTTCAGAAGGCCACTGCATTATAGCATTATTCATCCGATATTGAACAGTCAGCATTTTCTTGATGCTATCACCATATAACTTCAGAAGTCTTTCCATAAGAGTAATAGCTAGTCCTTCTTTTGCAGCTTTGTCGGACACTATTGTGGGTGGCAACTGGTTATGATCGCCAGCTAAAATGCATCTTTTGACTGACAGAAGAGGAATCCAGCAGGCTGCTTCAGTTGCTTGGGAACACTCATCAATCACACAGATGTCAAAATGATCTTTTTCAGCATATTTAAGTGATCCATCTTCAGATGCCGATGTAAGGGTGCTGAGTACAACATCGGCATTCTTTAAGATCTGTTTCACAATAAATTTTTCCCTCTCTTTTACTTCTTTTAACAAACTACGGTTTTCAGCCCACATAGTTTTCCTAGTTCTAGAGCCTTTGGTTTTGCTTATTTTTTCCTATAAAAAAAAGTTATCCATCAGTAAATATAATATTTAGCTAGTAATAATTTCACTTATTTTTCTGCATTTTTTGTTTAAATATTTCCTCTTTTTGATCCACTGAAAAGTTTCACATAAATAAAGAATATGAGTATAACAGTTATTGTTAAGGGAGACTGTTTTATGACACTGACAGCTACTTTAACTCCTTCAATAAACAAACATAAAAAATATGATAGATGATTTAGCATACAAATATAATGCATTATATTTTTACTATTTGTGCTACTACAAAATACAGTTATTAACATCCATTAATTACAAGTATGACAAGTTCAAATACAAGCTTTTAATTTTAAGTCATTTTTAATCAACCTCTTATATATGTTTCATGTTCATAATAAAATTGGTTAATATTTATTTTCAATTTGATTTAAGAATTTATCATTTTGCATGGTTTAAATACTAAACTTATTTGAAACTGAAAAGTTAATAAAAAAACTTTTTTATGAGACCAAATACTTCTGAAGACATCTACCATTTCATTACATTAAAATTTGCTTTAAGTGTTAAGTAATATAGCAGTTAAATTAAAAAATTCACTAATTTATAGTATAATTTTTATTTTATTTTGCAGAAAAAAATAAAAATTTACCCCTCTACTAAATGTGTCTTAACAGTTATTAGAAACTTCCCTTGTTTTAATACTTTACTTCATATTCACTATTAAAAAAAAAACTTATCTGTTTTGCTCATTCTGGCCCTATTGTGCCAAAACAATATACTACTTCCATTGCAAAATGTCTATGATAATAGTTCTTTAATAAAAACAACTAGATTCCTGTAAGTGTATGTTAAATAGCAAAAGAGGTAGATCTAGCAGAATATGAATATAAATGTAAGAGGATATTAAAATGCTCTTTGATGACTTGATTATTTACCATAATTTAGTACTAAATTGTTTAAAATTGATTACTAAACACTGATCTAGATTATGTAAACAAAGTTTACAAAATAAGCATAATATAATTTAGTCATAAAAAAAAAAAAATATTTGATTAACTTTTGATCTAATGTATTTTAGAATTACAAATTAAAGAGCAATTTTAAAAGTTTGCAGAGTTCATCAGGATGTACTTAACATAAACTAATGATAATTTAAATGGAAAAAAAAAAAGAAAAAATCATGATTCGTTCCTCAAACTATTAAGATTGTAAGAACATTACATTCTGTTTAAGGGGATTCTGATTGACAGAAATAAGCAATGATTAATGCTTTATTTGAAGCTGAAAATAAATCCAAATTTATTTAGTTAGTCAATTATTTGAGGTGTCTTTTCTTTTTAAATTATTTCAGGTGTTTATTTTCTCACAGATTGCACACATACACAAAACTAAGTACTGTCAATACTTACTCTTAGTTGATCAATTTCCTTGTGCAATTCTTCAACTACATTGCTGCCATCATATCGAGAAACAATAGCATCCAAAGAGTATTGTTGAATAGTAGGTGAAAATCGAGCAGGATGTCCTAATCGAACCATTTTCACTTTATATGGAGCCAGTTTTTCAACTAAATTATCAACTGCAACATTTGAAGGAGCACATGCAAGTACCTAAGAATAGAATATTCAAAAAAATATATTTAAAAATCTATATTTTTATATATATTATTATAGTTTTATATTAGTATAGTTTTGTAAACTATTTTTTAAAAAAACACAGTAGTCATAGGTACTATTAGCATTTCTTTAAAAAAAAATAGGAATTAATACTATACTGTTAATTTTCTAAGCTAGGGAAAAGCACACATAAACTTTTCTTACAATACTTAAAATATACTGTTCATATCAACAATATTGAATAGTGATAAAAGATGGATCTTTTTTTTTTTTATTTCAGGCATGAGATGGAGATTATTTTTTTTTGTTACATTTTTTAAACTAATTTTAATCTAATGCAAACCAAACACAGAAATACTAAATAGTAAGCATCAAATAATTAATAAACGTAGATACAAAAATTTTAAAAAGTAATTTGAGTAAATATAAGTACTGTAGGTAAAGATATTGTAAAATTCAAATATTACATTCAATGTTAAAAAAATGCTTCACATAATTTAGTTTAATGTATTTAATAGAACAAATCGCAACATAAATAGATTTTATTATATTTTAGATTCTTAAAATTTAAAATTATGGAAATTTTCAATTCACTGTGACAACTATGTAACTTTAAAACTTAAAATAATAACAATCCATTATTAATATAAATAATAGGTCATATGTTGCAATGATTAAATTTTTTTACACACTTTTAAAGTATGTACTTTTTAATGTTAAAAGAATTTACTTTTAATTTCAATAATTTTTTATTTAACTAATATTATTTAAAATGCTTTCAAATAATCTTTTTTAGGTGATAATAACTTTAAAAAATAACTATTTTAGGTAGGAAGAGTCTCTTTAATCTGAGGTTTTAATTTTTAAACTGCTCATAAAAAATTATAAAATAAATTATTTGAAACATACAGTTAGGACAAAAGACAGCCAGACAATAATTTTTTTTTCTTTTTTTTTACCCCTGAAACTGAGATAATATCCATTGACACTTATAAACTTTATATTTGTTATAATTTACATGTGCAAAATAAATTATAATTGTATTGGAAAATTGCAGTGTAATTTTGTAACATCTTGCAGTGTTTTTGTTTTTAAGCACTAAGAATTAAACACATCTGAATATAATTTCAATATTTTATTTGAAAAACTAAGAACTTGAATCGAATTGAATATGCTAACTAAAATTTTTGGTGGAAGTAATAAGGGCATTTTTTGAATTGCTCAACAAATGTTTATTTCATTTAATAGAAATAAATAAATAAATTTGGTATTTTTGGTTGAAAGATTATTTTGTGGTGTGTGGAATTTAGAAATAAAATCTTAATCACTTATGATTTATTACATAATTTAACCTTCTGTTAATAGTTTTATTTAAATGTATTGATTGTCAACCTTTATTAAACAGGTTTTCAAATTATAAGTTGTCTGACTGAAACAAAAAAATCATGATCTCATTTCAAAAAAAAATTTCTGAATATTGCATTAATAAAACAAACAAACAAAAAATTAAATAGGACTTTTAATTGATATTTAGTGAACAAAAATAAGCTTATGAATATTTGCCATTTTTTAAGTGTTAGAATGTTTTCAAGTATGCAAGATTAATATCATTGGATAAGAATAAATTAATAAATACTTCCTAGGTTTTGGAATTGTAATTCAGCTCAATTATATTTTAATCAAACAATAATTAAAAAAAGACTGCAAAAAAGTGATGATAGAGATTCAATAAATAAGATTAGTACAAAACATTTGACAAACAGAAATAAATGAGAGAATCAACTATCAGTTGCTCATTATTATGTAATTTTTAAATGTTGTAATCTAGTTAAATGTAAGACCTAAATATTTCAAAATCGCAAATATCCGGTAGGTTAGATTTCTATGGATTCTGAATAGAAATATATAAGTGAATGCAAAACTCCTTATTAAAATATTTATTGATGACTGGTAGTTAATTGGTTTTGTTATTTATATATTATATTCATTGCAAATACCACAGTGAAAAAAATAAACTCCTTAAAAGTTAAGAGCAAATTTTTTTTTAAAAATAGCACAAATTTAAAGACACATCAGATTATGGCATGCATTTACAACACTTTCAGAAAACAGTTGAATAAGAGTGCCCTTTGCAAATAAAATAAAAATCAACAATGTGTGTTAAACTCAAATGTGAGTATATATATTGCTAAAAAGAACTATTTAGAGTTTAAAACTACGAAATTGTTAAACTATTAAACTTTGTAAAAAAAAAATGCTAGTTTGGTGATATTTTTCCAAATAAGATAAAAGTAAATAAAATCAATGAGTAATTCTTAATTTTTGCATATTTCTTTAAGTCCAAATAATGGCAGTATTCATTCACTAAAAAGTGTTATTTCATACAGGGACAGAACTTTCAATAAAGACTTTAGGCAAGAATTGCAAAAGCAATTTTCAAACAAAATTGTGACAAGTTTACTCAAAACATCAAGTACTACACTGATACTAATCCTATTTACATTCAGAGATATAAATATAATTTGATATTTTTATTAATTTATTTATTAAAAATATAATTTTCAAAAATTACTTTTAGTTTTTGAGATGTAGCTTGTAATATACACTCTAAGACTGTAGTAGTTTTACCAGTACCTGGTGGACCATGCAAGATTGCTAGCTCTTTTTGAGTGAGAGCAAATTGAACAGCTTCTTTCTGGGCATGATTCAATTTGTTATTAAAATATGTCAAACCTAAAATATAAAAAAAAAAATTTTAAATTTCCCCAAATCTGAACACGTGATTTGTTAAAATAAAATTATGTTTATAAAAAATGCTACAATTTTAAAAACATTTTCAAATGTATACATTTAATGAAAACTACAATGAAAAAGAATAAAATTACCTACTTTCAGGTCATTTTTATTATATAAAGAAAATTTGGCTTTATTTTTAAAAAAATTCAAAAATAAATCAGACAAGTATTACAAACTGTTATTCACTTTGTCATACCAAATATCTGATACTATTGATGACAAATACTTGGCACTGTTTGCAAACTATAAAGAACTAGGACCACAATTTTCCAAAAGGTCTTGAATAAAGTTTATTATAGCTGTTTTTGGAAATTCGGTGCACATTTCTCTTAAATAATTTCATAATAAAAAAAATGATCTAGTGAAATACATACACAATAATCCTCACTTACCTTTTTTTTTTACGTATTTAAAATTTCCTTCACAACCAACATTTTCTTTTTTTAGTAAATCCATTAAATGATTTAAAATGTATTTTAGCAGGTATAATTTTCTTCAAAAACAGATATTTTTCTTAATTCACTGAATACCTTAAATATACTTATAGAAAAAAAATTTACTAAGCTCCCAAAAAACTAAAACATTCTGTACTATTGGGATTTTTCAGAAATCTCAATCGCAAAAATTTTTTGTGAGTATTTTTCATTCTTCCTGTGGCAGAACATCAATCATAATATTCAGAATCTAGATTCAGTAAATGAAATACATTATACATAAAAAAAAAATTTCAAAGCTAGAAAGTAACAATATAAACTAGTATTGTTAAATGAATACTTAGTTGAATGTAGACATTATTATTAAATGTTAGAAATTTTACAACAATTTCACTTAATGCTTATTAAGTGTTTCATAGCATATGTCATCAAAACATTAAGAGTATCTTTCAAAACAGAAAATAAGTTTTAAAAAAAAAATCAATTACTTATTAATATTTAAAATGATAGAGATCAGATGTA
This sequence comes from Parasteatoda tepidariorum, assembly GCF_982258835.1. NCBI lineage: Eukaryota > Metazoa > Arthropoda > Arachnida > Araneae > Theridiidae > Parasteatoda > Parasteatoda tepidariorum. The sequence goes on along the minus strand of NC_141756.1, from coordinate 79,809,325 downwards.
AAAAATGTAGTAAAAAAAATCAGTTGACAAAACATGTACTGTTATGAGCAGTATAAATGTGTTTTTACTAAGCACAAAAAATATATCTGCTACTACGCTAATTATGAAAGATTAAGATTTAAATTTTTACAAATGGTAAAGCAGCAATATTTAAACTTGGTCCAAAAATGTAGATATGAACCTTTTTGTGATTAGCAGAGACAGACAGTTAAAATGAACGGCAATTTACATGGGCAAAGTTTGAAATTTTTGAATTGTAAAAACATAAAATGACTGCAGATAAAAAAAAAACTACTTCTTATCTAAAAAAACGTGACTTTAATTCATTGTTAAAATAAAAATTTCAGAAGAGCAATTGAAAGTTTACCCTCTTAATTGTAATTCCACTTTTTGGGTATCATCAGCACAAATAAATTAGTATATTTAAGGTCAGATTCTTAAATCATTAAATACATGAAAATCAGATCATGGAATTAAACATCATTCATGCCGTTTACTTTTTCATTTTGAGCAGGGAGAGTAAAGCACATTAACGTTTTAAAAATTTATTAAATTAGTATGCTGATTTATCAGTAATAGCTATAAAAATGCAGTTGCTTTTGTGTCTTCAAGCTTGTATCTTTGCTGCATTCTTGGTTTTGGCAAAGTGATACCAATATGTATCCGTAATTTGCAACAGATCTTAAAATACGACAATTGAAAGCCATGCCTCTGATCTTCTTAAGAAAGCCCTTTTTCAAACTACACAACATGAGTCATTATTTTAGTATCTAATGCTACTTTTAAGACAAATTTTTATAATTGTCGCATGTAATAAATTTAAAAAAAGCCTTAATATTTTAAAGCACTGGATCTGTGCTGTGAATTCTGGATCCGGATAAAAAGGACATGAAATCTGGATAAAGCCGTGATTTCATAGTTAGAACCTGATGATTACATGCAATTAAGAATCTTTCACAATTTGGGTATCTTGAAAAATGATAGCATAACTTTAATCATTTCCCCTGTTCAAATCAACTAACAAAAGTTTAAAATTTGTGACAGCACAGTTCACAAAATTATATCATCAATTGACAAAAACAGCAGCTAAAAATTTATTTTTCCAAAGATAACCAAGACTAGAGAAAAATAAATAGCATGACAGTAACAAAATATACTTACTACTACCAGAAGATTTTTCAAGGGAAGACGGCTGCGAGATGCCAAACAAAACGTTTGCTAAATGAGATTCTGAACCTTTCTCCTGTAAAAGTTTCAGAGACCTAATAGGATGAATCATACATTTTTATAAAACCTTGAAACAAACATTTAATGATTTTTTTTTCTTTAATTTAAAATTGGTAACTAATGAATCACAAAGTATTACATTGATAATTTGGCTAACAGGATAAATCATTCCAAAACTTGAAATAAACATTTCCTGAATAATTTTTCTTAATTTAAAATTGGTAAATAAAGAATCACAAAGCACTATTTTTAAAAAATTTAAATTTGTCATAGAAACAGTGTCACTATTTAATAGTCCACCTGAATCCTGCAGGAGGAAATAAATTACATTTTAAAAAACATAAGGGAAAAGATTTAAAAACTGGCAGTTAAGTACATTTCTTATTTTTAAAAAAAATGGAAACCATTTATTTAGCTTTAAAAATAACTTACCTTTTCAACCTCTTATAAGTCACATCATTAGCTAACTTAATAATTAGATACTGGATATCATTTTCTATGTCTGAAAAATTAGAATTCTTTTCAAATGCAACAGAAATGGATGTTTCTGCAACTTTTATAACAATGCCAGAAGTTATTACTTCAATTTTTCCATCGCTGTTGAAGCTTCCAACACCAACTATGTCACCTATTGGAAATTTGTTAAAAAGTTAAAGTTACAAGGCATGATTTTTAATTTAATAATGAAACAATTTATACATATTATAGTAATTACAAAAAAAATAGAGAGAATTTTTTTTTATACACAAATTCTATAGGAATCGGTTCTTCAAAGCTCAGATTTTGACCACCAAAATTGTTTTGATCTTCTGATACTAGTTTGCAAGTATTGCTTTATTTTCAGAAATGTTAACGTCACACAGTTTTATTTAAAGGACACCCCACCCAAATTTTGTCAAGAGTAAAAAATTTCTTACCAAAAGACCTAAATTAATATATTAGGTATATATTACCATAATTATTTAAGAATCTCTGGCATAAAGAAATAGATTAGAGAATTCTTAGAGGTCCAAGAAGTGAATAAGTAAGTGCCCAATAAATGATTATTAAATTTGTTATACAATCAGTAAATGAAAATATCCAACTGACACTTTTTTTTGTTATTCTTATCTCTATAAAAGCATCATTTTTAAATTTAATATTTTTTTTTTACATTTAAGTTCCTAGAAATGACAACAATATGTATAAAAATCTAATCTTGGTAAACAAGATTTAGCATTCCTTTTATCATAACTGAAAAAAAATAAATACAGTTTGCATAACAAAATAATAAATTTTTGCTTGTCATTTCTTAATTTCCTTTTCCTTGTTAAGTAAACAACTAGAGCATTTGAAGTTTTAATAAAATGAAGTAACATTTTGGTGTAAAAACAATTCTTAATATCATACCAAGGCAATGCCTTTTCTTAAGATTTATTTATATATATATACATACTGGACCTGAGTAAGGGTCATGATGTCTAATGAATTGGGTTTTCAACTATACCATGCAGGTGGTAGTGTTCGGATATGGCAAAAATAGCATGAAAGCATGAACCCCAACTACATTGCAATAACACTTCAAGCTGGTGGAGGCAATGTTATGGTTTAGGGGATCTTTTCTTGCAGGGGTCTTTTGATTCCTGTGACGTCTGAATGCCCATGGGCATTTAAGTGTTATCACAGATCAAGTACATTCTGTTATGACAATGGTGTACCTGCTGGGGATGGATACTTTCAGCAAGCAATGCTTCTTGTCATACAGCTCGTATTATCGTCAGGTTGTTCATATAACATAACGGAGGCTTTACCTTGCTTTGTTGGCCCACACAATCACCAGATATCAATCCAATTGTTAATTTATGGGTGAGATCAAACGGGGAATCAGATTGCCGGATCCAGTACCAACCAATCGGGGAGAAACTGAAAAGAGCAGTTCGTCGTATATGGGGTCAAGTTTCTCCAACCAACGTCTCATAGAATCTATGCCACGAAGAATTCGAGCAATATTACGGACCTAAGGTGGATCTACAGTGTATAAGTGTATTATTTTCCATGCTGACCTTTGTTACATTCATTTTCTTTTTGTTTCAGCATTTCTGTAACCCTTATTTTAAAAAACGAACTTATGTGTGCTATGATTTGTCTTCTTATGGTGAACTACTATGAATAAACATAAATCTCACTTTTGTATCCTATTTGGTACCAAAATAACTGTTTTTTGTATTTAGAAGCATATTTTAATCAAATAGGGATTTTTATTCTCACATGGGACTCCAAACCAGTTATAAAAAATTGTGCTCAAATTTTAAAAAAAGGAACCATATACTGTTGAGGAGACTTTTACAAAATCAAATTTTTATTTTTTGCATTTTCTAAGGCCTCACAATATGTAATAATAATGATTTAAAAGAATTCAAACATTAGGAGCAATTATAGTAACAAAATGTAACAAAGAAAGGAGTTAAAAGGACAGTGAGTGCTTTCTACCTTAGTTTAATAATTTATTTAATCAATAGACTTAACTGCAAATCTTCTAATCAATAGACTATTGTGAACAGTATAAACACCATTTTAATAATTATGAAATTGGCTAATTATTACCTGATGATAAACAGTGAGAAGGAAAAGGACTATTACGAAAGAATGATTCGAAATGTAATAAGGTTCTTCCAAAAAGGCCAGTCGATGAATAACCCAGACGAAGTTTTGGTATACATACGCCCTTCTTTTGAAGACTTTTTATTGATCTACTCTCTTGAAGACACCTTAAAAAACCGAGAGAAAAATTTACAGTAAATAATATAATTAAAAATATTACATCTTAGCTAGATTTATAAATAGTAATTACTTATTTTCTTCGATTTCCGTATCTCTCTCTATTTCAAGAAGCTGTAACTGCTTAATGACAAAAGATTCGATATCCGACGTTATTAAAATTTCTCCAATTTCAGTCATTTTTATAAATGGTTAAGAAAATAAAACTAAACTATAATAATAATAGAATTTGCGCTTATTTTCTTTACGCATTTAATTCACTCTGTTAAAACATATCAACACAAATGTTGCTGTAAGAACTAATCCATTTGCTTTATAATATGATAAAAATTTTGCTTTTAGCTTTACGTTACCGTAAGAATTTTTAAAGAAGGCGACAAGCTATGTAGTTTTTAATTGAATTTTTTTTTTTAATTTTTCAGTACTGAAATCTGCTTTTTAATGAGCCGATAAATCTCTATTAATTTATTAGCAAAGTTTTAATTCATTTAGAAGTTTTTCTGCTTAAATAAAAAAAATTATTTAAATAAATATGACTTTGATCGCTAGAGGGCAGGACAGATGTAGAGGTTTCTGCAAAGAAAAAGAATATTCGTGAACATTCACGAGATATCAGTAAGTTGACCTCGAAAAATATAAAGAGCAACTGAAATCATTTCATCATATTTGGCAAACAGACGTGTGATTTTGTACTTAGTGTTTGACGTGTTTAAAAACTTAGCGATTTCTCCGGATTGTTTTGCTTGACCCTCTACAAAAAAAAGTAAGTAAACTTATGTCTTTTACACTCTGTTACGTTATATTAATCTTCATGCTACAAATATAGCTTTAAATGGCGGTGAAAAGGGTGTTAGCTTTTAAAGAGTTTCAAAGTATAACAATCTGTTCTTCTGATTAAGATGAAAGAATTTATATGTGTAAAAATCTGATTTTTCATAATTTTTATGAGAATTCCTGATGAATATTAACAAGTATATGACATGATTTTCTTAGTCTAGTTAGTAGTGTGAAGTTTCCAAACATGGATTCATTAAAATCGTAGGTGATGTTTTATACTAGAAATTAAAATTCAACAGCTGTCAACTCTTAATTGAGCGTCGCATTTTTTCATTATTGTTGATTGCATTTTTTGCTATTTTTAGAATTAAAAATATTTCTTTTGGAATTGTGGTTTATCATTATCTTGTGCTTAACTCATAAATTGATGAAATATAGTATGCACTTAAATTAGATTATTTTTCAGTTTTAAAAAGCTATGTAAAAGAGCACATATAGTAATTTTTTAAACATTGAGATTTATATGAATACTGTTTTAACATTTAACTATACTTAATTTATTTTGCTTAGGCGTTAATTTTCTGAAGATCTCAGTACATGACTAGCTCGTTTACTCAAATTCACTAAAATATCACTTAAATCATTCATCCACTTAAGTATTTTATTATTTCAAAATTTTCTTATGTTTTTTTCTTTATATTTTCAGGATGGGTAAAGACTACTATAAAATTCTTGGTATAAGCAAAGGAGCATCTGAAGATGAAATTAAGAAATCTTACAGAAAGTTAGCTTTGAAATACCATCCAGACAAAAACAAAACTCCAGATGCTGAAAGTAAATTTAAAGAAATAGCCGAAGCCTATGAAGTTCTCAGTGATAAAAAGAAAAGAGACGTTTATGACCAATTTGGTGAAGAGGGACTCAAAAGTGGTGCTGGAGGAGGTGGTGGCGGTGGAAACCAAGGCTTTACTTATACATTCCATGGTGATCCAAGAGCAACTTTCGCTCAATTCTTCGGCACAGACAACCCATTTGAATCATTTTTCATGGGACTCGGTGGTGGACACCCATCATCTAACATGTTTTACGACAATGACGATATGGAAATAGATGGAGATCCATTTGGTCACTTTGTTAGAGGGGGAGTAGGCGGTGGTAACCCCTTTCGATCCCAAAGCTTCACGGCTGGTTCTCCGAACATAAACCGAGCTAGCAAACCAAAGACTCAGGATCCACCTTTAGAACATGATTTGTATGTGACTTTAGAAGATATTTCTAAAGGCTGTGTAAAGAAAATGAAAATCAGTCGCAAGGTCCTTAATCCGGATGGTCGAACGACTAAGAGGGAAGAAAAAGTCTTATCTATTAATGTGAAGCCTGGTTGGAAAGCGGGAACCAAAATAACTTTCCAGAAAGAAGGTGACCAAACTCCAAACAGTATACCTGCAGATATATCTTTTATTATTAGAGATAAGCCTCATCCTACATTTAAAAGAGAAGGAAGTGATATCAGATATACAGCTAAAGTATCCCTTAAAGAGGTAAGTTTAACATTTTGTATGCTTATTTAGTTTTTATGGGTAAGCTTATCTTTACTGTTAATGACTTGACCTTTTTTTCTATATTAATAATCATTTTCTTGTGTGTTGATAAATTAGTAATGAAAAAACAGTTTCAATATTTATAGAAAACTGTATAATTTTATCTTTTGCTTATGGCTGATGCGACAGGTGGACCAAGCTGGCAAGCTACACCCTGCTGAGTGCCATAAGCAAAGGGTAAATAATAGTATAGTAACCATACATTGAACCCCCGTAGTAGAATCGCGGCGACATTGTCGCAGAACATTACAAAGTTCATGCAGAAAGTTTGTTTACAAAATGCGAAGAAGGAAATAGTTTGTGCCTATCCCCCACAAAAAAAATTGAGAATATCACCCATAATATAGAATTAAAAATTATTACATGTTCAGTTTAAAAAAAATCAGTTTTTTTTTAAACACAGCTCTTTTGTTATTTTAAATGAGTAGCATATGCATATATGTAGCACATATGTTTGTTATTATTAAAAGTATCTTGCAGAAAGATTATTATTAGAGAGATATCTTGCAGAAAACCGGAAGAAATTCTTCCTCAGGGCATTAAACCTATACTGTTACTAATGCATTCTAATACTTGTGAGTGGAGTTTTCATTGCAGAAATGACTTCAAGAAATTGAAATGAAACTTAATAAATTATAATCTGTTTTTTGTCGCTAATTTTTTATAATTAAGTGATTTCTGTGAAAAGCTGACTTAACTTTTGAAATCAGTAAATAAAGATATCAATCTTACTATAATTCGTAGAATATTTGCATAATTTATTTCTAGTAACTTCAATGATATATCTGAATTTTTTGATTTCGTCGTATAATCTGCTAATAATAAACCTTTCAATTAAATATATTTTGTTTTGTGTTTATTTGGATACTTTAAGTTCTTTAAAACATATGAAATAATGTGGTTAGTTTTTTAAATCTTGACTAATTAACTCTTGCTTAAATACAAATTCAGCTTCATAAATAACATTTTTTTATTCGGTTATTAGCTTGTAATAATTTTTGTACCATTTTAGTTAGAAATATCAACTATTCTGACTATATAATTGTTTTAAAATTAAGTACTGTCACATTTTATCAGATGATTTAACTGGTAAAAGTCTGAACATTTGAAGAAATAGTTTGCAATTGGGTCATAGCTCAAATAATTTCATTTTTTTATTGCTATATTTTTACAATTATCATGTGGTTAAAAATTGCTATTGTATTAAAGCCTGTATTTGTAGCAATTTCTTTTTATTTTTTACTGTGAGAAATATTAAATATGTCTTAAAAAGATATATTAAGAAATTATTTGGAATTTAGTTTCATTTAAGAGAAATAAAAATTTTGTTTCAATTTTTTATTTCATGTGTGTTAAATTATTAAATTTGAAAATTTTTTTTATCATTTTTTACAGGCTCTTTGTGGTACCAAAGTTGAAATACCCACACTTACTGGAGAGAAGAAATCCTTAAAGATAACTGATGTTATTAAGCCAAATTTTGTTCATAGGGTCAAAGGGCATGGATTACCTTTGCCCAAAGACCCAACCAAAAAAGGAGACTTAGTTGTAGGTTTTGAAATCAAATTCCCAGACTATTTATCAAGCACTGCAAAAGCTACATTACAAGAAGTTCTTCCAAACTAATACTTAACTGTGTTTATGTGACCATTATTATAAACAATTAAAAGTTATGTATGTCTGCAGGTTTGTAAGAGTTAAATGAACTGCTGCTCTATTGAAAAGGTTGCTAGAAGGGACTTCTTTAATTTTGTACATAATTTAACTGTACATATTTGTGTATTATTTATTTTTTAAAAGTCAATTATAATGATTGTTTGATATTTTTTTTCTGTAATTTATATTTGTATATATTTTGTACATAGCTGGGAACAATTTATCAGAATAGATAACTTTCTGTTCCTATTTTTTGTTGGTTATGTTACTGTCATACAAATCAAGATATCAGTGTTTGTAAGTTTACTGTGTATGAAGAATATTCTGTATATTGCTAGTTCTTGCTCCCAGCAGATTGTTTTAGTAAATAAATTTGTTAACTGATACTTAGTCTATCTAAATGAAAAGAAATATACATTTTCTATGTGCTCATAAAAATTATATCTTAGTTTTCAAATACATCTTAGGAGAAAGTAAAATGAAGTGGTCTTCTGCTATTAATTATTAAATCCATAAAGGGGATTGTATCTCTTAATTTTCAAACTCAATTTTTCCTACTTTCAAAAGCAACCTGCTTGAGTCTAATTATGATTGAATTTGACAAGTATTTTCTAGGAGATTTTTTATTTTAATCTGTATTGTTTGATCTATAACTAGTTGATGAAATTAAATATTAGCATTGTAAATTACCAGGTCTCTAGTAAAACTTTTAATTGAATTCAGGAAGAATTTTCTTGGATGATCCGTTTATCCAATATGTTTACTCAGATTTTGCATGCAGTTTTAGATTTCTTAGTTTTGTGCCCTGTGGCAAAAAAATTTTCAGGCTTTTTGTGACATACCCCTGTAGTACTTATCTTTCTTCTTGATACTTTTAATAATAACAAATATATATGTTCTAAATTACTAAGTTAAAGTGACAAAAACGTCAACATCAGAAGAAAAACTTTTTGTATAAAATAAATTTTTTTAATTCAATATGTAATTTTTTATTATTCTGATTTGGGACAATTTTTTCGAATTTTGTAGGGTGGAAACACACTAATTATTTCCTTTTTCGCATTTTGTATATCATTACATTTTTAAAAAAAGATAAATAATAAAAAATCTTGAAATTCTTTGTTGTAACTACCGGAAAAAAATAATGTGTGATAACTTTAATCGGACTTTTCTAAAAGGGGCTACTAAATGCATGTTTTCATTTCAGGATTCAGTTGTCATAATAAAAATATAGGATTTTAAAAACTGGAAATCAATAGTAATAACTGCAAAATGGAATTAAAATTTCTGCAGAAAGACAACCAAAATTGTTTACTTCCCAAAGGAAAAATCTTTCTATAAGACCTCTGTTATGTTCTGTGACAATGTTGTGTCACCACTGTTCTGCCACTGGGGTAATCACAATAATCTATTCTGGAAAACATCTCTCTGGTTGCAGCCAGTGATACTTGACTTAGTTGATCTACTAGTAACTGTGACTTTTGAGCAGTCCACTGTGAGACTGATTACTTTCAAAGCTGATACTTAATAACTGAAAGATTAATTGCCAATAAAATTATTTTATGTTATAAATTTTATTCACCTTTTCCTTGTATGATTATTTTATAATAGAAGCCCTATTTAAAAATTTAGAGTAAAAAAATATTTTCTAAAAATAACATGCTTAGTCTTCTGAATCTTGATTCTTATATGACTACTTGGTCATAAAAAGAGCTATAATTTAGAAGAAAAAAAAGGTTGTTAAAGTTAAGGTAAAATTATTATTAAAAAGTTATAAATTTTTTTGTAACTAGAAAAGTAGAGGGGGGGAGCTGTTTCATGTGCTAACTAACCAATTTTAAGTTTAATGGGATTATGATGAATAATTGAATTATTATAATTACAAATCCAGAATAAATTATTATAATTACAAAAAGAAACTGAAATTTTGAATAAATCAGTTGGGTTTTTACCTGTTTTTTTTCCATCCTGTAAAAAAATTATATAAATGTGTCACATTTTAAAGAAACTTCCACTTGTTGGACTCAATCAATGAATTCCCCTAAGGAAAAAACCAAGAACCATCAGATAAGGCCTACTTGAAAAGAAAAAAAAGTTCCTATTACATCTTTTAAGATTTACATTACACCCTATTAAATTATTAAGATTTAATCAATTACTTAGAGCTGCCTTATAACATCATAACCTCTTAACATAAAGAATCAGGAGAAACGTGGGGAGGGGGGGGGTTAATGAATTGCTAAACTTCGCACCTTCTCAAAAGAGTTAAAATGAAAACACACAGTAGCGTAAAACCAGTGTTACCCCTAAGCTTTTTTTTTATAAGCGCCGACCCATCTTGCCCTTTGATCCCAATAAATGCACCCTTTTTGTACAAATAAGCCATCATCCTTTAAATACACTGCCTTTTTATTCATATTCTATTTTGAAAAAAAAATTTTAATTTACTATTTAAATAATTTTTATTACATATTGCAATTATTATATAATATTACACATTTTAATAAATTTTTAGGGTGTTAAGGGAGAGCTTTTTCAAAATTCGAAGTGCCCTTTTCAGATATAAAGTGCCCTGGCCTTTTTTATTCCCAGGTACACTCTGGTAAAACGAGATAATAGTTAAATTTTTTTTTTAAAAAAAAAAGACCTAACTTCTTCCATTTTCAAATGAACAATGAAATATTTTTTTTTTTTGACTAAGGTCATGGATTAAAGGATCAAGAGTCCTTCAAGTATGGGAGGTTTTTTTTTTAAATATAAATCATATGCTCATTTTATGAGAAAACTGTACCTATCTAAAAAAACGCAATATCTAATGGATAAGAATTACAATTCCAGAATACTGATAAGAAAATGTTTTGACAATCCACATCGATAAAAATTATCAGATTAAATGATGCTTGTATATTCAATTTTCAACACTGCCAATTTAAGAAGGGGAAAAAATAAAATAAAGCATTGAACAAAATAAAACAAGTTCCATGTTTATTGACATAGAATATCGTATAAAAATTAATAAATAAAAAACCTGAAATATTTGAAAAACATAAACAACTTTCTGGAAAAACACAGTTGCAACAATTAATTATTATTTTTTACTCAAAAACATTTTTTTGATTTAAAAACAGGACAAGTTTAAAAGGGTACTTTAGGTTAAGGAATCCTGTTAGTTAAATAATTGGGATCAAGCAAAAACTAAATGTTCTTTTTTTCATACATCCAAATCAGGTAGATCAAATTTATAAAGGTGTCATTTCCTTTTCGTATTAAGACTCAAGAGAATGCTACTTATTTATATGATTAGCCCAGAAAAAAAATTATATTCTCCCCAGATCTATGAACTAAATATGGTTTTGATGCCTAATATACTAATGCATTTTCTAAGCACATCATTTATCACTTCGAATCTATGAATAGAAAAAAAGAAAAAAGTTCCTAATTTTACCATGTAATATAAAGCAATTCGGGAAGGGGGAAAAAAAGAACAGATCATCAGAAATCAATGTAGGCGTTATTATCAAATAATATTTATGCGATTTATTATTTTCTATAACTCCGGAAATCTTTTGCTCCCACTGTATTAGGTATCAAAAAGAAAATTCGAATTTATCCGATATTGATCAGTGTCTTTATTACATTTTACAAGATTTATAAAAATACAAAATTTTAATTTTTTTTTTCATTAGGTAGAGGGATCTTCGAGTAAAGGGGGCGTAGTATGTACCAACACTATAATTTTTTGGTAAGTTATGTATTTTAGACGAAAATGTTAGTTTTGTTTCTTGGCGCGAATGAAACGAAACACCTTGAACTCCGCCAGATTCTGTGTCAAGCAAAAAGGAGGATAAGAAATGGTTGGGAAGGCGAAATGTGTGTCGGCGCACTCTTAATTATAAATCCATCTCTATATTTAGATACCCCCTAAAACGTCGCTCACTCCCTCAAAATAGCAGTAGTTGCACCCATATTTCCACTGATGACCAAAATGTGACACAATTCTCTTTTAGACATCATGCCTGTGTAAACAACTGCTCCCAAGAGACTTAACTCTGCACCGGAAAAACGAAAATATTACGCTCAACGTTTGAATTTTTACAGGTCTAGAAAATTCTAATAGTTTATTTAAAATAGAGCTTCTAGATCAGTGGTGCCCGAATGGTGTTTCGCGGAACCCTAAGGTTCCGTGAAATATATAAAAAGGGTTCCGAAACTATTTTTAAATAGTAATTTTAACCTTTTTGAAATCAATAATTACATTTAGATTCAACTAATACTCCTACATTTACTTATTATTTCGATTGCCTTAACAAAATTATTAAAAATGAAATGCCAGTGAGAAAGAAATGACGAATTTTTTAAAAAATAATATACTTTAATATGAAAAGGATACGTAGTTATGTAAAAATTGCAAAAGTATTTCCCATGGTACTTTTCAAATCAAAGTAACCTTAAAATAGAAATGTTTCCATAATAACCATTTTTAAGCAGTTATTTTTGTTTTTCATTTTATAGTCATACATATTTTTAGCTAGATTTAGCTCTAACAAGACTGTAAATTCAGCTATCGAACATAAAATGGAATTTAAGATAATTAATGATAAACGATGAAAAAATTCCTTTCCTCTTTTTAAATATAACAAGTCAATATAGTGTTTTATTGGTAAATATATTCAGAATTGTCTTCATATGCTTTATTTCTAAAGTAGGGTTCCGCCGGAGGTAGGTTGATTATTTAGGGGTTCCGAAGGGGTTTTAGGTGTTTAGGGGTTATCATTGAAAAGAATCTTTTCTAATTCGTTAAGCCACATCGTTATGTAAATTATACTCATTAAAAATTAATTTGAAAATTAACTAGTTTCGTTTAAAAATTTCCGTAAATACATTCCTTTTTACAATATATTATAGTTCTGTAAATCGTAAAAATTTAAAAATAGAATTACTAATATTTTGTATTTCAGAGCTAATATATTGTGGATTTTTTTAATGACTTTAAAAAAAATATTAGGTTTCAATTATAGAAATATCTGAAGCATTTTTATGCTATCAAAATCTTACAAATCACATAAGATATTTCTTGTATTAAAATATATCCATATCTAGTAGCGAAATTTGTGCTATAATTTAAATGTTATTTTCAGTATCATAGATTTATTTATTTTATGAGCTAAATTTTGTAAATCTAGTTATTTATAAGAAGTCGAAAAAAGAAAAACACTGACTTTTACAAGCGAACGTTTCACTTTCTGTCACAAAAAAAGTATTAACTCTTTTGAATTGAAAATTAAATAGGCGTAATTTATTACACCATATTATCTTTAGCTTCATGAGGTATATTTTTTCAGATTTCGTCGGCACTAGTTGACCTTCGAGAAATAAATTCTTAAAGTTACTGATCTATTTAAGGAAATTCTATTAAATATCAGGAAATGTTCCCTCCCCCTTCTAATTATTATGCCAGTGAGGAAACAAAAGAGTAAAACGTAATAAATACGTAATTGCGATCTCTACTTTTGTGGACGTTGATTAATTTGACACTTTACAGCAAAGCACTTGTAAATTCAAGACATTAGATGTTATTTGAAAATCAGTATGGTTTATCGTCCAAGAGGACGTAAGTAATGTTGTTATGCTGTTTTGTTGAGCAAAAACAATTATTTATAAAACCTGAAATAACTTGGGTAAAGCCTGTACACGTAGTACGGACTAAAAAAAAATTACACTCGATAATTATTAACTAAATTTTTTGTAAAAAATACACTACGGGCCGGTTTGCAGCCACAGGATCAACGCGACTTTTTTTTTAAAAATCCTAATTTGCTTGATAGTTATTGCAAGTTTTAGTCCTTTTTCGGAATTTTTGGCTTTAATAACTGATTGTCCACAGTTGTAAGCAATTTTATTTCTTTCGAGTTCTTTATTTTATATACTCGCGCTTGTGCTGAACTTGGTTGACAACAAAAACGATAAAAGAGAACGAGATTAAACGTTGCCAGATATAACATCTGAAACAGGGACGTCGTTAGTGGTGGGTATATGTCCCCCTCAATAATTAGATATCACTCCAGAAAGTCTCCATCAATATTTCTAACAAATAATAAAGAATTATGAATTATCATCGATTTAAATTCATCAAAGTTAAAAACAAGAAATATTAAAATTAATGAATTATTTTACAAATATTTAGCAAACATAAGAATTTTTTTTCTCGTGTACGAAATCTAGAGAAGAGAGCCATTGTAACTGTGTATGTTAGATATCGTACCCTTCAAAAATTGGACTCCTTTGACGCCCATAATCTTAACATTTTATTCAAATGTTTAAATTGTTTATATATTTATAACTTATCTTTTATTTCTTTTTATTTTATCCCACATTCTGTTTTCTTAAGTCAATTTTTCTTTTCTTTTTCAACAACAGTTTCTCTTAAAACGGAATACAAGTGTTTGATAATTTTATATAAAATTATAAGCATTATTAAATAAAATTATTGAGCTCTTCACGTTTGGAGTTATCATCCGTCGGCGCGGCGGCAATTTTTTATTGAGTCACGTAAAATACATATAAGAACTTTAAGATCACAATTTTAACATAAAAATCACTAACTGCGTTTTACTATTTAAGGTAAGGCTTACAAAGTTACTCCTTCTAAAAGAGGAGCAAAAGAAATTATGCTGTTTGCTCAATTCGAATAATGAGCTCAGCATGAGAGCAATAACATTATCTGAAATCGAAACGCTCTTTTTTTTTATAAAATCAACCTACACGTAAAGGGTGGTTTTAGACTAGCCAGACATCCCCAAAATATCACTATTTCATCCTTACGGCGTTTAAGAATATTTTTGCTAAAAGGAATTGTTCATTTCTCACTGTTAATAAAAGAGAGTTTAACACCGTATTCCTCGTAAATCATGCTTTAATATTTTATTTTATAACCGACATTGAACAGTCGACACAATTATGAGTTTACGATTATTAATTGTAATTTTGAGCCCAATCCAACAGACAGGAGAACTCCTGGATCAAGCACTGGGACAAACTAGTATTCGCGACTTTTTGATGGAACTAACTTGCGTTTGCGTTACATGGGGAGGAAAACCAAGAAAATCATCCCAGGGTTAGTCCAACGGCAAGGGGATTCTAATTCGTGATCACTTTACCGCTGAGGATATTTTATGTCAGCACTATGGTCGGTGCGAGACGGGAGCAGAATTAGTATCAAACAGTCACCCCTGGTGCTTGAACCTGGGTTACCTCATTGAGAGGGGAACTCTCCATCCAAGCCACCGCGCCTCAGGTTTACAATATTTATTACTTTGATAGCTATTTGCAACTCACGATCCCTCAGGCCAAACATTGCGATTTTCAGTTAAAGTTCTGCCTGAGTTCAACTAGTCTATGGAAACTTTAAAATATTTATTATGAACTAAGATTAATTGTTCATATTCATACAGAAAGTTATTTTATTTATTACTTTTTTTTGGAAGGGCAATAAAAATTTGCGTCAAAGGGCAAGAAAAATATGTGACAACTTCGCAATTTTTTTTTTTTTTTTTAAATTTGTTGAAAATTTTATGTTGAAAACTCCTGTATTTAACTGTATTTTCGTATTTAATTATTTATAGAACAACCTAAGAATTACGACATACAATACTACCACGAAAATAGTTTTAATTTAAATGAGTAAAAAAAAGAATACTTCTTACGGAAGTGTATGTAACAAACAGTTTAACTATCATTAATTTAGAGGTCATTTTTTCATGGTCGCATAGTTTTATAAACAGCTCAGTAAATAAATTCAAAGTTCTTTTCTTTTTTAATTAAATAGAAATATACTAAATTTAAGCTGTAAAACTTAACACACCAAAAAATTTTATTATCATTAAATGATAGAAACAAAAAGAAATGGAATTCTTTATTTGAAACGATGAGTTGAGAAGAGTTTTCAAGATAAATTTATCATTATGAATTTTAAATATTTGCTTTTGAAGAAATTATAGCTTATATTACAGAAAATACAAATAAATATGCACCAACACTCGAGAAAATTTTTAAAAAAAATTTCAATGTTTAAAGAACGCTATACCACAAGAGAAATTTTCCAAGATAAATTCTGTTTAATCTCCATTTGTATTTTAGAAATTAAAGGGTTGAAAAAGTGATTTCTGGTAAACCTTAGAGTAAACTATAAAGTTTCAATTGCTTAAAAAAAAAAAAACTTGTTTCATTGCAGGATTACTTCTCTATTGCGTAGCCCTGATAACGCTGCAATAATTTGTATTTCAATATTTCGACCAAAAAAATTCATCATTTGAAACTTCATGGTTTACTCTAGTTTTGCTGTTAGAACTCACTTTTTCGATTTTTTAAATTTTAAAATACATATCTAGGGGGAAAAATATTACCACGAAGAGTTTCTCCCTCGGTATAGCGTTCTCTTTTGAGGATATCATACCACGTGAGAAACTTTTTGCCGCAAATTCTCTTTCCCCTCCATTACTAATTTAAAAGATGGAAAAATTGAGTTTAGGCAAATCTAGAGTAAACTATGAAGTTTCAATTACGGGGGAAAAAAATATAAAAATGCAAAAATTATTGGACGACATCTTCTCTATTGCGTAATCCTAAGTTATCTTCTCATAATTTATTTTAATTTTGAAATTTAAAATTTTTTTTCTTCAAAGAAGTTCAAAATATCAAAATGCAAAAATTATTAGAAGAGAGCTTCTCCATTGCGTAATCCTAAATTATCTTCTCAGAATTTATTTCCATTTTGATATTTAATTTTTTTTTCTTTCAAAATAATCAAAATGCAAAAATTATTGGAAGAAAGCTTCTCCATTGCGTAATCCTAAATTATCTTATCACAATTTATTTCCATTTTGATATTTAAATTTATTTTTTCAAAATATCAAAATGCAAAAATTATTGGAAGAGAGCTTCTCCATTGCATAATCCTAAGTTATCTTCTCATAATTTATTTTCCTTTTTGAAATTTAAAATTTATTTTTCAAAAAAAATTCATTCAAAATATCACAATGCAAAAATTATTAGATGGAGAGCTCCTCCATTGCGTAATCTAAGTTACTTTCTCATAATTTATTTCCATTTTGATATTTAATTTTTTTTCTTTCAAAATATCAAAATGCAAAAATTATTGGAAGAGAGCTTCTCCATTGCGTAATCCTATGTTATTTTCTCATAATTTATTTCCATTATGAAATTGAAAATTTTTTTTCGAAGAAATTCAAAAGATCAAAATGCAAAAATTATTAGAAGAGAACTTCTCCATTGCTCCTAAGTTATTTTCTCATAATTTATTTCCATTTTGATATTTAAATATTTTTTCTTTCAAAATATCAAAATGCAAAAATTATCAGAAGAGAGCTTCTCCATTGTGTAATCCTAAGTTATCTTCTCATAATTTATTTTAATTTTTTTTCAGTATTTAAAACTTTATTGCTTACTCTAGAATTGTCTGAACTCACTGCTTCTATACTTTAATCTTAAATTAATTATGGAGGTGGAAGAAAATTTAAGACGAGTTTCTCTCGCGGTATAGCGTTCTCTTAAAAGTGGAAGTGGCCTTATGTGAAAGTTTTTCCAATTCTTCACCTCACTATTCTTCCATTAGGAGAAGGCCGCATGTAGGTTGAAAGCAACAGGAGGAGTTTTTGTCTGTTACTTACTAAGTGTGGGGGTAGATTCTCGTCTGCCAAACATTGAACTCAGCCCCGTGATTTTTTTTTTACTTTAAAATAAATCAAATGGGAGAGAAAAAAAATTAGAACAAAAGAGTGGGATGCCCGCCGGCTACAGTTGCTCACCTTCAATTTCTTTTTAAAGTAAAGATATAAACACGTCAAAAATACCCACACCAGGCACTGAAACATACGCAATCAACTTAAAAGAAGAGTCATATGCAAATATAAATTATAGAACTTAACATCTTTTAATCTTAATTTTTCTGATGTAGTTAGTTTATTGCAATAGAGATACTGCTTCAAAGAAGAAAGAAAAAAAGACTAAAAACTAAGTAGTTCTTGGCAGTAGTATGTTTTTAATCTACGTCATTGTCATGTATTCGCAAACTACACCTTTGCCTAAAGTTGTAAAATTAAAATATAATTACTGTACTTTTAAATATAAAATTGAAGCTTTAGTTAGTGAAATCGGATAATAGTTTTTTTTTCTTCTCCTAACTAATTTAAATTTATATCTGCTGACTGCAGATTAGTTAATATAGTCGATATTTAAAGTTACGAAAGGAAACAAAAAAAAAATTCTTTTCAACAGATTTGAATTTTTAACCCTCAAAATACAAGGGGTAACCACAATCTTACAAAGACTCAATAATTTTGCTTAGAGAGTGATAAAAAGTTTGAATCCCTTAATATTAATTCCACTTTTTGCTTATTTCGCTGCTTCAAGGTCTTATTTTAAAAAATTTTATTGCTCAAGAACTATATTCGACCAATTACCTTCAAATTTCGGATTTTTTCATTTAAAATAACGTAGATCAAAATGAGGTAAAAATGTGTGTACCTCACAATTGAATAATGATAATAATAAATCAAATAAATAATAATTTTTCAGATAGCATTATCATGGATAAACAAATTATATAATTATTTGAATCTTTTTTTAATACATAAACTTTATTAGTTCTAGAAATATAGCGAAATGCGCAAAAAGTGAAATTAAAAGACCCAAACTTTCGGCCGCTTTCCTGCGTAAACTATTAGGCTCATACTTTCTAGATTGCGACGATTCCTCACATTTTGAAGGTCAAAAATTCCTATTCTTCAGGAAAAGAGGTAACGCTTGTGCCAGATATCTGAACGCAGAATATCGACTAAATAAATGAATTAAATTTAAGGTTGGTTCCATAAACCATACGTCAATTAGAACGTGAATACCAATCATTAGATCAAAAGCTATTGAAGTGTCCTCTCTTATATTTTGTGCATAGCCTACCGATTGTGTTGGGGTCAGGGAATTGGCCTGAGTTCGAATTGGCCTGATTGTATTAGAAAAGTTCTGAGTTCGAATCCCGGGCAAGGCATGGATGTTCTTTCATTCTCTGCACTATCTGTCCTTACTGTGGGAGCAGCGTTGGCCCACTTTATACCTAAAAGAGAGGCCAACAAATCTGCCCTTCAGATGCCTGTATGACGAAAGGTCGTTCTCCAGGTGGAC
This sequence comes from Parasteatoda tepidariorum, assembly GCF_982258835.1. Classification (NCBI taxonomy): domain Eukaryota; kingdom Metazoa; phylum Arthropoda; class Arachnida; order Araneae; family Theridiidae; genus Parasteatoda; species Parasteatoda tepidariorum. The sequence continues at coordinate 79,790,111 of NC_141756.1, read as the reverse complement.
ATTGAAAATATATATATATATATATATATATATATATATATATATAGTGTGCATTGTACACAGTATATTCCTGACTATCCATCCCCAGTGGCGACTGCAAGTCAACTTAGCATCAGACTGATGGCTCGATAATTCGTATGGGAAGAAAAAGGCGGCTGCTGCGCTGAGCACATAGCCACCCCATCAGGACTTGTGAAGCATTAACCTCCACGAACCCCTTGGTCAACAACAACTGGCGGTTGCAGAAGTGCATATTTTATTTTTATTCCCGAGAAAGAGGGAAAAAGTTGCATATTCCCCGTCTTAAGGATTGGGAACATTACGGTTTGGAATCGTGCTTCCTGCACACCGTTATGCTTACTTCTGCTCATTTAAAAACTATATTTAAAAACAGCTTTCCTTTGATACTACTCTGCAGAAGTGCATATTTTATTTTTATTCCTGGATACCGTTATGCTTACTTCTGCTCATTTAAAAACAGCTTTCCTTTGATACTACTCTGCAGAAGTGCATATTTTATTTTTATTCCTGGATACCGTTATGCTTACTTCTGCTCATTTAAAAACAGCTTTCCTTTGATACTACTCTGCAGAAGTGCATATTTTATTTTTATTCCTGGATACCGTTATGCTTACTTCTGCTCATTTAAAAACAGCTTTCCTTTGATACTACTCTGCAGAAGTGCATATTTTATTTTTATTCCTGGATACCGTTATGCTTACTTCTGCTCATTTAAAAACAGCTTTCCTTTGATACTACTCTGCAGAAGTGCATATTTTATTTTTATTCCTGGATACCGTTATGCTTACTTCTGCTCATTTAAAAACAGCTTTCCTTTGATACTACTCTGCAGAAGTGCATATTTTATTTTTATTCCTGGATACCGTTATGCTTACTTCTGCTCATTTAAAAACTATACTTATTTTTAAAAACACCTTTCCTTTGATACTACCCGATGGCGATGACACTTTCAACAGCAAATCATTACCCCTTTCCTTTGAAAAAATATTTTCTCTTCTTCATTTTTAATATAAGTATAAAATCGAAGCCTCAGCCATTTTTATTTATTTATAAATCTGGGATGAAAATTAATCTGCAGTTGCGGTGACAATCTGCAGGATTTCTGCTTTACTAGTCATACATATTCAAGAAATAATAAACATAAATTCTATAAAACATTATCGTGTTTCATAAAATAAATTGAAGAATAAACATTAGACTATGTGAGCAATAGTAAATCTAAATTTTATTTAGTAACTTGATCCATGCAGTTAATCTTAAAATTTTAGCACTAAGTTTTAATAGGTAGTAGTTAATTGTCACACTCACTCAAAATGAAAGATGTTTATATATATATATATATTTATATGTGTATCACTAGCACTGGCTAGATGAGTTACTAGAAATACTCTTACATTATGAAAAAACTTTTCTGTACAACATAATACAAATTGATCATTTAAGCAGTGATTTAAGTTTAAAATCTTTTGTATTTACAATATACATACATTTCTTGAAAAGCTATTATGAAAAACATAAAAAACTGCACATACAATCATGAATGCAATGGAAGACAAGTTTAAAAAAGTAATGAGTTTTGTTTTTCTTTTTAAATTAAGGGATAGGAAGGAAGAAAAAAAACAGCTATAAAACACTTCATAATATACCATTCAATTTCATCAAAAAAAATTTAAAAGTGGTTATATGATGAGCTTGGTCACAGAATACATGGTAGAAATAAGACTAAAATAAAAAAATGAATACTTTTTTCTCAATGAGTGACTATACCAAGTGCAGTTAAAACAGGCCTTTGAAGGACAAGTCATCATCCAAGCTATTTGTTCCACAAATGGATACTACGGTAATGTAACCAAAGAAATGCTGTGAAACTATATGTCTATGAGACAATAGTTAAACTATGGTAACCATATACAAATTGAAATTTACACATTTTGCAAATTCATCTGTTGATCAACATAAGAATCAGGGTTGTGAAGCTTTTGTCAGGTCAAAAAAAAAAAAAAAAAAAGCCAGTCTCTCTCTGGTTTAAACCACTTAAAAAAGCTGGCTTTTATTAGGACTTAAAATTTTTTTAAAATTTTAATAATATAAAATTATTTATTAATTACTACATTTCTGTGATTGTATATTAGAAATAATTTAGCAGCTACTTTATACTTTTGAAACAGCTTTAACATTGAGGTGTTAGGAACAATAATTTCAAACTACTTAGGATGTGTTATTGCTTTTTGTAATTCGTTTTTATTTATTTATTTTTTTGTGTGCCTGAAAGATGTAGATAAAGCAAATTTTTTGTAAAGCAAGTTTCAGCTATGCTGCTCTGAAAATTTTAACATGGCTACTCTGCAAATATCAGCAAATAAAAAAAATATTTTGAGAAATAATAAAGTCTCTTGAATTAGCAGATATTTCAAAATAATAATAATAATAAAAAAAAATAAAAAAAAACAGTAACACAGGGAATTGATCTAAACTTAGATTCTGATATGAACTTTTTACTGTATTTTTCTGTAATAATTATTTAGAATTTTCTATAAATTGAATAAGCAAAATTTAAAAATAATAAAATAGCAGCATGCAAGTAATTTATGACATAGCAGAGTTCCTCATTAAAAAAATTGCAATGTGAGCTTAACTTTGCAAGGTAACATAAAATTTCAGAAACTTGATTTCCAAATTACATGACAATAATTACACAAATTAAACTATTATAGAAATTATAAATTAAAGGAATAATTAAATAAAATAATAATTAAATCAATAATATTTTACTTTGCAAATATTCAATAATTTTGCATAAAATTATGTGATTCTTCAGTTATATATCCTAACTCAAATTCTAATATGGAAATTTTATCATTTTTCTCAGCTAATTATTTATGACATCCCTCATTATTTCTGAAACATTTTGAATACATTTTTGAAATTCAATCATTAGCAGAGTTAGTTTGTGATTAAATGGACTCATGTTATTTAAATTAAGAAAATCTTAATGAATCTTAAAAAATAATGACCTTGTTTCAATATAAAATCTTAATGACCTTGTTTTAACTGCACCAAATATAACAGTGAGTAGAACTTTAATAATAAGACATACTACAAGTTGATGCGAAACTATTGCAACCAAATTCAAAACACCAATAAACTTTTTAAATGTGACTCATTTTAGATCTGAATGTGATACAATATTATAAAATAAGTACTACTTCATGTCTAACAAACTTATTTAAGAGTCTTGAATGATCTTAAACAACCCTACTGACCAGTTGTTTGCACATTAAATACAAAATACACATTAGGAGAAATTATGTTATTAAATTTTATGGTTTTTAATGTTATCATTAATTTTCTTTTTATTCAATGCATCAAGTTTCCTACAACAACAATTATAAAAATATTATTTACTAATCATAAAGAGTGTAAAATTCTTGGTCAGTTATGTAACCTGTTTTTTACATAATATAATGCAATATATTTCGTGCACCATTTTTTTACGTAATATTATGGAAAAGTCCTTTCATCCCTTCTTGCTTTTGACGTATCATTTTGTTCTCTGCATTCTAGTAAGAGAGACAGAGAAAAAGCAACTAGTATTAAAACAGGTTTTGGGAAATAACAGTAGCTGTACATAATTTTAAAAACTGAAACAGCAGATTTTAACTGGATCCTTCTTAAGTTTCATCAAACCATTAGAGTATAGGTTGTAAGACATATTGAACGATAAGTATTCAATCAAACAAAGCTTATTGATTAATAACTCTCTGCTGGATAAACTAATATGCATTTGATGCAAAGACAAACTTACACAGATATTCGTAAAAAACTTTTTGTAAAATTTAAACTCATTACTCAGTTACTAATTTACAAGAAACAAAAAAAAAACTTGCTAATAAAAAAAGTAAAAAACGATTTTAAAAAAAGGTGCAAACAAAATGTAGCAAGCGTTGAAATTTTTTTAATAGCATTTGATGATCAATGTTGAGTGAATGTCATATAACAATGAAGGCACACAAATTGAATCACATTGAATAAAAGACATTCACATATTTGTAATTGCTGAAGCAAGGATAAAAAGAATGACATTAACAATTATCAAATTTAGGTATGCAAAATATGGTTTGGATTGATATTGTAATGAAAAATAACATTTTTGTGTATCCAAAACCAAAAACCATTTGGTGCAAGAAATAAGATTTTATGTAAATGGAAACTTAATATTTCGCTAAGAGTTTGCGCTTGATGATCACTAAAGAATAGGGTTTCCTGAATTGAATGCAATAGAAATATGGTTAAGAAATGCTAGTCCTTCAATTCCAAGATGCCTTCTTATGGAAAGATAATCATTGCCTTCTTGTGCAGATTTAGAAAGGCAGAAAAATGCATTATATTCTTATCACCGATGATTTTTAAGGTTAATTACCTTTGCTTGGGCCATATTTATCTTGTATTCCTTAAACTGATGGGTTTTTTTTAAGTTGAAGGGCCGATGGCAGGTATTTCATGTACTGAAATAATTTTAAATTCATGACTGTAGCTCCTAGTGGAAAAAAAAACTATTTCAACTACTGCCAAAAAATGAATTTATATAATAATATAAAATAAAAATTAATGTTAAGGATTGCAAAATCAGAGCATGAAAATTCTTTTGATCCATAAAGATAACATTTTAATTTCGATTTCTCAATTCTGAAATCGAAAATAAATTCTGTCTACTGAGTCTATTTTGGGAAAATGCTGACATATATCTTCTACCTCTCTTCACCTGCAAAAGATATGAAATTTTCTACTCCTATAGGGATGTACTTTAGAATTGAAGGACTAGCACTGCATGCTTGTTGTTTTCTAATCTTGCTTTTACTAACACTGACTACCTCTTCCTTTTCTGACTACCACTTCCATCTGACTACCACTTCCTTTTAAACATTCGTAATTAAGTAAACAAGTAAAAAAAAAGAAGAGAGTACTTGTTGTAAGCCAAAGCCATAGTATTAAAAGTTTTATATAAAAAATTTAGTTTTAAAAAGTCTAATATTTTGAAATAGGGCCGTATCAGTTTTGCATCAATCTATAAAAATATGTAATTCAACAATTTTATAAATAAATTTTTTTTATTAAGCATTAATTTAGAATTATAAAGGGTAAATATACTAATTTATTCAACATAGAATTTAAATAATTGAGGAACTTACCATAAAATCTATAAAATAGTAAATACAATAAACTTGTTCAGTATCACCGAGTTAAAAAATTCTATAATGTTTGAACATAAGCAATTTTTGAAACTATAACATATAAGTAACTTCATAAATTACAGAGTAATTCATTGAATAAAATTAACAACTTTCATTAGTATTATAAACTTAGCATAATTTACTTTTAAAGATAAATAAATTTTTAATATTAATTTCAATCTTAATTATGTAATTTTTTAAGAACTCTACTTGGATTTACAAATAGGGATTACACTACAGATACTCAAAAATAAATTTTAAGACAAAAATGTACATTATCTTGAAAAAAATTACACATTTATTAAAAATAGAGAAAAGTTAAACATGCAATAATATTTATAGGTCCTGGCAGAAAACACGAGATTGTTTTGTTACATAAACTGAAACAGTACACTACATTTTTTTTAAGATCATCAAATATACCAATAAAAATAATTGTGACTACTAAATATAACGATGCAAGACTTGTCACACAAATATTTTCTCACAAATAACATTTTGATTGACTCGTTGTACTATTCTGATTAACTTTAAAATTCACATTTATATTTGAGCAAAATTTAAGAAACCAGGTTTTTTGAACATACATATTTATTGCTATATGATTATTGGTGCAATTTTCTGTTATGTTAATTTTCCTCAAGTCGTACATTGCTTCACCAGCTAATTCAAACAGTAAAGAGTTTCATGAATAGCAATAAAAAATATTTCAGAAGAATAAGTGAATTAAGATTTATGCAGTAATTTTTTTAGAAGAATTATAAATAATGTGACAAATTAACAATTAATACAGATAATTTTTTTAGAAAAATCCCAGCGTACAAACAAAAAATAAACAAATTAACTAAAAAAAATTTTCATCGAAAATAGTTGCTTAAAAAATAGATTAGTAGTGCATCAAAATCCTAATCCAGAACTATTTACAAAAAATTCATTCATAGACACGTAGAGTGCACAAAATAAAAAACACAATGCCAACATAATTAATGATTTAGAGATCAGAATTCCATGTACTAACATGCAATCCTATTGATTCAAGAGTCTAAACTTATGTATGCTAATGAATTAGTACAATTAGAAAGTAGGAGACAAAAAGCACTTTCTTAAAATAAACACACCTTTACTTTGACAAATTTGGATTCTTGATTTTCAAAATAAGGAAGGTAGCTGAGACTTGGAAAATATTGTCCCAATAGTGCAGGCAGAAACAAAAATTTGAAACTTTAAATGTTAATTCCATTTGTAAAATCAAATCATTAAAATGATACAAAATATAATTTTGAAAAAATTATTTAATATCTGTCCTTATTTATTATAATAATGAGCGAAATTTTGAACTATAAGGAATACAAATCTCTACATAATTTTGTACAATGTATTCCTAAATGACAAAATCCAAAATTTGAACTAAATTTTGCCCAACAGATTTTGAGTAAAGAAACTTTAAATACGTAATTTTTCTAAATTTATGCTTCTGAGGACAGATTCTGTTTAAATTTACACAATTTTGGAGTTAAAAATAATGCAAAAATGGATATGACTTGAATGTATTATCAGTTTAATCAACTGAACTGTTTGTTAATACAAATGACTAAATTAGAGAATAAAATTTAATTATAAAAAAATAGACTGGAATAGAATTACTTTTGTATAAACAAATTTAATAACTATGTGCAATAATTTTTTTCTTTTTTGGTGGTTTAGGTTAAGTTTTAGTGAAACAGAAATATTAAAAAGAAAAAATTACATTAAGTTGTCTAAATTTTCAAACCATCTCTTAACCATTAAAACCATGTTTTCTAGATAGTAAATATTTTCTACATTTTGAGGGTTAAAAATCTCAACCTGGTGTAAAAAATATATATTTATTCAGAGAGTTTTTATGTAAGATTTTATAATTTAAAATATCAGCACAAATGAAATAGCTATCCTATGTGAACGCTATGGTAGCTATACTTAAGGTGAATCCCTAGAACCAATGAGGCTGTATGTTAGACTGCCTTTATTCAAAAATTATTCAGATGTTTCGTTCTTTATTTTGTACACCCTACAACGATTAACTAAATATCATTTAATCAAGAAGATTTTAACTTAATAGGTACTCTGTCGTATATAATCCAATCAAAATAAATTAGAAAAGTTGTTGCTGATTCAGCTTTAAAAAGTTTTTACTTTTTAACCAAGAGTCAAAGTCATAAAACTAACAAGAAAAAAATTAAATTTTAAAAACAAATTAAATGAAGAAGTGTCTAGAATATTTTTCAGTCAAAATGTCTAATAGTACTTTGATAATAACAATTTTCGACATTAGACTACTCAGTCCACTTAAAAGAATGTCCTTTGAAAAGGACATCCCTCTTAAAAAGACAAATTATCAAAAGCGTCTCAATGAAGATTTCGCCCCAGTTAGTGAGATGATATACAACTTCAGAAATTTTGACTCACTTTTTTATCATCATGTGACAAATCTTAAATAAATGAACATGTAAATTTTTAAATAAATGATATGCTTAACATTATTGCCTTAGATGTTCATTTTATATTCAGTACATGCTTTAAATACTACAGTGACTTTTTTAAATTTAATTTAAGTACTAGGATCAAAAATGCGTGTAGCATTTTTATAACTGCACAGACTGATTTCTAAAAAGTGCTAAAATCATTGAAGCTAAAGTACTAGTTGTACAATACGTTTATTAAATCAATTTCCATAGAGATTAAAATTCCTACATTTAAAAACTCTTGCACCATGCAAAAAGTATCTATGCAGAAGTTTGAAATGCAAATGCTTTATCACAGACTTACAACAATTCAAGAGCCTTGTAATGTAGTAATGTAAAAACATTAACAGAAATATCCGGTACTTCTTTTTCTCAACATATTAATGTTAAAACATTAAACAAAAACATTCACTAATTAAAAAATAAAAGATAATAAGATTTTATGTTAATGTTCATATTGCACTTAAAGGAAACTTTTAAAACTCACTAAAGTGGAATTTAATTATTGTTTTTAAGCATTACAGCTTTGGAGAATTGTAATATTATGAATAGTTCGATATTTATTTTTTTTAAAAATCATGCCATAAATTTTAAATTTACTTTTATTCATCAATGCACAATGCGAAATTCTACTTTTTTTATCATGCAGTTTTACCAAAGAAAAAAAACCTGATTTATATTAAATTAGATTGGCAATAAAACCTCCAATCATGATAGAATAGTTTAAATAATTTGGTATTGATGGTTTTTATCCTTTAACATGTATGAGCTGCAATGCAATGCTCCTACATGCAAAAGCTCATACAAACAATTGTTCCAGTAAGAGTAATATTAACATATGAAATAATTATAGCAAAAGTATTCACCGATAAAATAAACGAGACTTGAAAATTAAATGAAGATTGGATACTTCTCATGCATTATCATACATTAATTGAAGAAAAAAAAAACTTGAAAAATAGCAACCGTAGATTTTATATTTCAAGTGTCATTAAAAAAAAACAATAATTTATAAAGTTTTCCAAACTCCTAGCTTGTTGTATTACATAGTTATTATAATTTTTTTTAATGCTTTAAGCTTTGAATAGATAGTCAAAAAATTCAAGCAAATGCTGGTTATTACTTGCTTAAAAAACTTTATTGGTTTAAAAAATATGTAAATGGAAATCAAAGTCAACATGTTTCAAATGCTCAAATACTGGCAACCATTCTCAAGACTCTCTATGGATGAATGAGAAGAAAAACAAAAGTGATTTGAAATATAAAACATGAAGTTGCCAACAAAAAATGGAAAATAAAGGAAAGAAACAAAACTAGCAAAAACCGCAGTAGCCAAAAAGGAATTTAAAAAAAGATGATAAACAGAAGCTTAAAACCACTACGGCTGAGAGGTTCAAATCAAGGTATAAAATGTCAACTTTAATTACCATCTGCATATTTTTAAAGGTAATAAAGTTTTTTTAACCAAGTAATATCCTACCACTTCAGTTTCTTGGGATTATTTATTAAAATGCTGAAAATGTTGGTACACGGTTTGTGTAGCCTGTTTATTTGACAAATAATGTTTTAAATATAGAGTAATTTGAATGTTTTATTGTATTGATTTAGATTTAAACAACTCTTTTTGTTACAGATATTGAATTTTTTAAATTTGTCAAAACACATTATAAACATGAAGAATCAGAAACATGAACTATGTTTTGATTTTTAATGATTTTATACATAAAAAAAGATACAGTCCAAAATCAAAAATATTGAATGCATTTTCAAATTCTTATCTTAATTCAAATATATATATATATATATATATATATATATATATATATATATATATATATATATATATATATATATATATATATATATATATATATATATTGTTTATAAAATGCAAACAACTACTGGATTTCACTTAATCTTACAGAAAAATCAGAATTCAATTAATTTCTATTGGAATAATTACCTAGAATAGCAACTGGTAACATATCACTTAAAAAAATTTTTTAAAAAAAAACTAAACTCAGTGGAGCGACAGCCCATAGAGGGCCAATGCCTACTGTGCCCATCTCAGTTTTCTTAACCTTGGGCTGTTAACATATCACTAAAACCATTAATATTTAAAAAATATGCCCCTCAATTTTATACATAAAAATAGGAACATGACTTAGATCCATTTGCAATACATACATACAGAACTCCTCAACCAGAATTGCAGCATAGGGCTTCTATCTATCACATCTTTCCACCTCTTTCTATTTGTGGCCAGATATTTTGCCTCTCTCCATGTCTTTCCCAGTGTTTTCAATTTGTTTACAATCGTCCTGCGTCATGCATTTTAGGTCTTCCTCTTTTCCTATTGCCTTTAGGGTTCCAAATAAAAATGTATTTTAAATTTTTTAGGTTTATGCAGAACATGGACTAATCCATTTCCATTTTTAAATTTCCAGATCAATCGGTTTCTGTTTTGCTTGTCTAAGGATTACTGCAAATTTTACAGAACCACTTGTTACGCAATATTCTTCTTATACAGTTGTCAATAAATAATTGAAGTTTTTGCATGATATTTTTATCGCAGTGCCATGTCACAGATCCATATACAAGGTGCGTAGCCAAATTATTCAGCAAAAAATAAGTATCTTTTAAGCACTTTTCAAGCACTCAAAAAAAAAATTTAAGCACTGTAAAAAAAATATCATAATTATGCAGGGTTGGAAAGTTTTTGACAATTTACGGTTTTATTTTGTTTTAACTGTCACGCCATAAAAAAATCTTTTGGCATTGTTTTTGACAATTGTCAAAAATCATGCAATTTTGAATCATGCAAAATTAATGTTTTTTTCATACAAACAACAAAATCAATGTTGTTTGACTGACAATACGCCGAAATAGATTGGGTTTGAAATAATTGTGAAAAAGTTGAATATGACCTGTGTCCTTTAGCATAATTCGAAGTGAAAATCAACATAGTAAAGGAAAAATCTCATTTTGAAAAAGGGAAAATTAAGCACTTTTTAAAAACACCCAATGAAAAAAGCACCTTTAAGGGCTCTTGAAAACGAAAATAAGCACCTTTAAGCACTTTTTAAAAACACTACGCACCCTGATATAGGACAGATTTAATATTAGTATTGAAAATAGCGAGACTGCTTCAGGCTTTGTTTAATCTATCAAATTCATCTTCATCAGTTTCTCCTTTGTTGTTAATTATATTTCCAAGATACAAGAACTCCTTATCATTTTCTAAGAATACGGTATTTCAATTGTTTAGGATTAAAATTTTGAGAAGTTATGATGAAAATACTTTTGTCATCTAAACTTAAAATAAAAGTTATGTGAATAAATAAAATTTGCCATATCCATAAAGAAATATAGATTTCTTTTCTTCTTTAAGAAAAAACACTATTCCTAGGTTTTAATTTTTCTCATGTTATGTCACTAAATAGGCACAGGAAATTGAAATTTTTCACATTACCTAAATTTACGAAAATTCTAATATTCACAACTAAAATCTATTGAATTTTGGATAATGGACTGTATCAGAAAAATGTCAACAATAAAACACTTTGAAAAATAGAAGCAAATACAATTTGAATGACACACAAATGAAAGAGTCAATATCAAAGCACGCACAACAAAAATACAATAATAAAAATCCCACAATAAAATTTGTTGAATCTGTACATTCACTATAAAATTTTTTATAAAGTAATCTACATATATTTGTATATATATTTATATGAGTTTATAATGCTAAAGTATCACAGTTGATACCTTTGGCTAAATTACCAAATTCTGAGAGAGATAGGCTATGCCTTGGTTTAAAGCTTCTCCTCACATATTGTAATCAAAATGAGTGCAGAGCCAAATTTTTACTCAAATAAATTTATAATATTTGTTCAAAAGAATGCAGGTATTCATACAGGGACATAAAATCAGCAACAAGAAGAGTAAGTTACACAAAGTACAGTACAATTTTTTTTAAATTTCTATTATAAGTATAATACTTATATTTATAAGTAAGTGAATCATAACAGAGAGTACTAACTTGCACTGTGTAAATTTTGATTCAAGAGAGTTTACTTATACTTACAAGAGAGCATACAAGAAAAAAGAAACAAGAAAACAGTGACAAGAAGCTGAAGTTCATAAGCTTTGTTTCAAAATAATTTACTTATTTATACAGAAAGATATTTAAAAAAAAAAAAAAAAAAAAAAAACTAATTATTTGAAAATGTTAGGTTTCAATTACTCATTTAAAATAAAATATTAAAACAAATGTAATAGTGTTTTTAATACATATTACTAAAAATAAAAGCAATCCTATATTTCAGAAATTACCTTTTTTTTTTTTAAAAAAAAAATTTTTTTTAGAATGCTATAAATGTTGGAAAATGAACATAAATTTTTTTTCAATTAAGTAGCAGTTTAATTAAAATATACTTTCTTTTTTTCCTTGGCTCTACTCATATGTGTAACAATACTCACTCAGAACATTTTTAAAACCATTTTGGAAATTTTACATGCTTTTCAATCACACAAATATTCTAATTTTGTAATTTCCATCAAATTGGAATTTTGATGTAAATTACAAAATTGGAAATTATTTCCAATTTCGTAAATATTTTTAAAACAGATTTTTTAAAAAAAAAGCCAAGGGTAATTTTTAGCTTTCTTATTTAATAATTCCAACAAATTAATTTGGAAAATACTAAGAATATTTTAAAGATTTCATTGACTTAGTTTAAAATAACAAAATAAAATAAAGTTCACTAATATAAACATACAAAAGATAGATTAACAAACTTAATGTGCAAAGGTATACTAAAATCAAATCAGGAGTTTGAAGTCTATAAATAGAAAACTAAGGAATAAAATTATACTTAACAACTCAAATATTTATTCCACATCATAGGAAATAAGATTTTGAAATTAAAGATAAATATTTATTAGAAAAAAAATTAAAATAAAGCATAAAAAATAAAAGGTAATTGAGAATTTTAAATCAATTGAAATGAAATTCAATAAATCCAATATAGGCAAGTTTTTTAGTAAAACTATCTTTCATTTTAGTTTTTAGAATGCAATTTATTTTTTGAATATTTACTTCTTTACTATTAAGAATAAAACCACAACAACAATGAAAGAATAATAGCATCTTCAGAATGATTTGACAACTTTCGATACTAAATTAAGTCACTATTGATCCATTAATTTTCATGCATTTTTAAAAATGCAAAAACATCTCATGCTTTTTTTATAATCACCCTATATTTCTTGATTAATCCCTTTTTAATTTTTCCTTACTAAAGTGTGTAATGATTCTACACTCATTTTAAAAACTGTATTACTACTTTGGTTTCCTAGACTTTAAATATGTGAAGTAAAAGCATTTTAAAACCACATTCGCTACATTTAAAATCTAAGAAGTATTTTAAAAGCATTGATATTGCTTGAGTATATGGTGAAAAGTGATATACCACAGTCTTGCGAGTGTCTTTTATGGTGCATGGTGAGAACTTATGATGATGATGATGATGCATCAGACTTCATGGGAATGGGGGATGCTGTTCCAGTTTGACTGCTAGCATCCACAGCCTCATTTGAATGTACAACCGGAAAAAAGCGTTCTGAAAATTAATGAAAAAATTAAACAACTTAGATTTAAAAAAATTTATAAACTTATTTTACTGAAAAAAGTATGAATTTATTTCAATGATATAATTAAAAATTCTTGAGCAGAAACTTACATAGATATTCAAGCAATTTTGAAGTTTGAATAATTATGTGTGTATGCTGAAGTGAACAGTTACTTGTGAATTTGAAGTTTGAATAGTTCTGTGTGTATGCTGAAGTGAACAGTTACTTGTGAATTTGAAGTTTAAACAGTTATGCACATATGCTGAAGTGAACAGTTACTTGTGAATTTAAAGTTTGAATAGTTGTGTGTATGCTGAAGTGAACAGTTGCTTGTGAATTTGAAGTTTATATAGTTATGTGTGTATGCTGAAGTGAACAGTTGCTTGTGAATTTGAAGTGTGAATACTAAAGTATGAATAATCCACCTAAGTTAGAATATAATTATAAAGATTAATTCATTGATACAAACTTACATTTATAAATTTCCCTACTTTTACAACATAAATTATTATTATTATTTATTTGAGTATTGTATGCTGTCGGGAAAATGGTAGTTTAAAAGTTGCTAGCTAATTAAATATTATTGAGACCTATCTTGATTTCATCATAAGAAATTTCGAAGTTTGAATAGTTACATGTGCATACTGAAGTAAATTAGTAAAGTGAGCAGTAATTTTCGAATTTGAAGTTTGAATACTGAAGTATGAATACTCTATGTAAGTTAGAATGGGAATTATAAGGATTATATCTTTGGTACAAACTAAAATGTCTAAATTTCCCCACTTTTGGCACAAAAACTTTTAATATTATTTACTTGAGTAAGTAATGTATAGCGGTTTGGAAAAAGACTAGTTTCTAATTGACAAAATATTATTAAGTTCTAACATAAATGTGCTTTCATTGGAAATAAAAGGAAAATTTACAAAAATAGCTATTAAAAAGAACAAAAAATGCATGCTTTACATAAGAAAATGTTGTAACACTTTTTCTCAATCAACTATAAGTTGAAAACCCTCAATATTTTTAATACGCCAATGATAATAATAGATACTTCGTCCATCAAAGGGTATCAAATATTTGCACTTAAAACTACTGACAAATAAAACTGTAAAAGAAACCATAGAAAAAGTTTTGACGCAAAGCACTAATGAACTAATTAAAAGTCAATAGAGATTTGAAGTTATAAAAGTAATTTATAGATAAAATAAAAGTTTTTGGCATAAATTAGGGGGCACAACCTTTTTGAGAGATGGGCTACTTGTACAGCAAGTCAAACGAGGGGCCTTCAGCGTATTTAGACAGGTTGATGGAAAATATTATAATTTTTATATAAACATTAGCATTCTAAGCACTAAATCATTTTTATCTGTCAACTTAGGCACTTTTTTGCAAATATCAACACATGATTATTTTTATCAAATACAAAGTTTCATTAAAATAATTTTAATAATAAAAAAACTGTATTGCTTACAGAATTAAAGTTTTAAAAAAAAATGAATAATTCATTTTTTGAACAATATGTAAAATAACAATAATTGGGAATGTGCTTCTACTTATATTTATACTTGGTGCAGTAATGGAGGTTTCACGAATGTTAAATAGTAAACGCTTGTTTTTCCTTTGGGGGGGAGGGGGAAAAGAAACACTTCAATGTACAAAAATTAGAAACAAAATTGTAAACAATAATCAGTTAAAAATTTGAATATTACTCCACTTTTCAAACTTTCTGCATTACAATAATATTGTATTAAAATATCAGTACTTTAAATAACACCAACTAACATGGTTCTTCCAGCTGAAAAAACTATTAAAAAATAACTTGAAAAAATAACTAAGTAAAAATAAAAAAACTCATGTGTCATAATAATATATTAAAATAGGAGAATTTTTCAAAATCACATGGAGATGCATTGCAATAATTGTTGTAAATTCACTTGTATTTACAATTAAATCGGGACACAAATAATGTGTGTCAAAAAGTGATTATTTAAACAACCGATTCAAAACTCAGATTGAGTAATATTGTCGTCGTTTCAAAATTACGTGGAAAAGCATAGCAATTGCAATAAAAGAAAAAATCATATTTACAATGAAATTGGCACAAAAAAAGAGCATCAAAAAGTGATTATTTAACAGGGCAATAAAAAACTCACAAGTAGTAATAAATGAACTGTAATTTTAAAAACCACGTGGAAATCAGCACTAGCAAGAACTACAGGAAAAAACTATTGAAACAATAAAATTCAATAAATTTTGACTCACCAATTATATGAGGAGGATCAGAATCTGAAGTGTTGCAGTGAATGAGATTAGCCATGACATTGTAGTCAATATTGTCATCTATAGAAATAAACTGTCCACTCCATCTAGGTATAGGTGTTGTACGAGGTGTGGTACGTGGCGTAGTGACTGGAGAGGTGAACATAGACAGGCTTGTTGGACTAATCACACCACTTAAAGGACTAATATTTGGATACGAAAATAACTGTGTGGGAAGAAAAAGTTCAGTTCTTATGTGCAAGTCATCAAAATATATACAATATTGAGGAAGAAATATTTTTTAAACAAATTCGAACCCAAATAGAATAAAAAGAATTTGAAATACATAGACTTCATTATGCATATGGAATGTTACTAGGTTTCCAATTTTACAACACCTTCAGAATTCAATTTTACAATAGAATGATTCGAGTCGTCAGTTCATTTCTTATACTGAAATAAATAACTCAAAGAAACTAAACCGGAAAGATATACTGAACGATGAAAAACTTCATTTGCTTCAAAAAATATGAAGATGGTTATAGAACATTCTAATATAGACTCCTATTCTCAAGACTCTCCAGGCGTGAAAGTAATATTAACAAAGATAACAGTACAGTGGTGATTCTCAACTGCTGTGCCAAGGCAATTTTGCATGCTGCCAAATTTTAGAAATGGTATAGTAAAATTATGTTTTTTAATTATGAGTAAAGTTTAAATTAAAGAGTATATATATACTTTTCCCACGTGAACATCTTCGTCTGCGATAGTCCTGTCGCTGACAACACTCAAAAGATAAACTGGTAGGATTCCAAAAACAAATAACTTTATGGAAGAATAAAGCTCAGGAAGACAATTTGAGAAAGTTTGAGTCAGTCCCAAAAGAATTTAATAAAACTATTCATATAATTGTTATTGACCATTTGACAATATTAGAGGAGAGAATTGTTCATTATTTTTCAAAGTTAGATAGAAAATTTTTTATTAGGTTTGTAATCCATTTATGATAACGAATACTTTTGTATTTGAATAAACTTCGAATGAAGAGGAAGAACTAATTTTGCTTTCTAATAATCGAGATTTAATTTTAAAATATCCAGAAGAATCAATTCATTTTGGATTGACTTAAGATGCGACTATCCCATGACAGCCAAAAAAGTTTTCAGAATGTTATTACAATTTTCTACATCTTATTTGCGTGAATTCGAATTTTCAGTATTAACCAACATAAACGGGGAAAAAAAATCGGGACTGTTAAATGTAAAAGACAATACGAGAATAGCATCGTCACTTTTACCACCAAATATAAATGAAATTATCAAAAAACAGCAAGCTCAAATTTTTCAATAAGAGTATTCTTATTATTAACTTGTATTTAATCCCTTAATATATGTACTGTTGTTTTTGTAGTACATATTATTTTATTATACATTCAAAACTATCATAAACTATTATACATAGCGCATTATGGGTAAGTAAACAACTTTTAAAATTAGATTTTTTCTTTCTGATCCGTCAGATTTTGGAATCGTTAAAATTGTGCCATAACAAAAAAAAATGGTTGAGAATTACTGCAGTATATTAAGAAGAAGTAATTAAACTTACTTGCGCTTGTGGGTGTATATGGGCAAAAGTATGTTCTGATCTGACTAGAGCAGTAAATGGGCTGTTCAGAATTGACCGACTTAGAGGTGGAGTATCTGCATTGCTTACAGTTGGTCCTGAAAAAAAAATGTTACCAGTTATTCATGATTGTACGGTGAAACCTCTCAGGAGCAATGACTCTCTGTTCCATAGCAGAATGGTTGTTAATGGAGGTTGATCATTCTTAGGGGTTACTTCCATTGACTTCAAAGTATTATCGAAGATACACGATTTTTGCCAAGCAATTTTAATTTCACTAAGTGCCATTTTCATGGTGCAGGAATGTCACTTGTGTTGGCATCAAAAAAGACAACAAAAAAAAAAACGGATAGATGAATAAAATTAAGCTTCAATAAAAATGACTGCTACTGATATGATTATGTGTAAAATGAAATTTAAAAATCATAAATGATAAAACTATGTTAAATAAATAAACAATTATGGTTGTTTCTTAAGTTTAATTTTAATTTTATATCATAATTTACTTTAAAAATCAAAGGTTTGTTTGTTTTAAATGCTCAGTTTATTCTAAAATAACTTTTTTTAACTGAATTCTGACTGTAACATGAGGTAGTCAATCTTTTTCAGAGATAGTCAAAATGAGCTCTTTAAATAAAAGCTATATACAAATATTTTGAAAACATTTGAATCTACTTATCTGCTTTGTAAATATTTTTTTATTTTGATATATTTTTTGTTTCCTTATTTAACCTTTTCTGCATTTGGTGTGGAAGTTTGCCCGGTCATTGAGAGAGGTTTTCTCCAACACAAAGTGGAAAAAATTCTGTGCCTCCCAAAAGTGCTCGTAAATATTAAACAGAGGCGATCAGTTTTTCCTGGAGGTTTCACTGCATATATGATTGTATACATATGATTAAATACATAGTTTTTTTTTTTTTTCAAATAACTACAGTTACAAAGAAAAAGTTCTAGTCTGGCTCAAAATACTACTTGGCTTGAAATTCATTTATACCCAATCTCAAGTCATTTATAATTCAGAAAGTCTTTTAAATGCTTTCATGTTTCATTTTTGTTTGGAATGGAAATTTACACACTCTAATATTAGATTATATGGATTTGTAGAATAAACATTTCTTAACATAGAAACCACACATGGCTCCAAAATAAATAATATTTGCATAGCTGTCAACTTAAACAGTCACTCAAAACCTTTCTAGAAGGTGGAAGAAAAATGATTATTACAGTATTAAGAATTTTCTAAAGATAATAGTTTTTGTAGCCTTTAAGCTACTTTGAAAAGTATAACCATATTTGTCAGGGTAATTTTTTTCTCCCCAAAATAATAATAACTAAATAACCAAGGATTAAAGCATAAATGTTTCCAGCAAGAACAAAAGTCTTCAATCTTTGTACAAGTAATAAGCTTTGCTTTTGTGTTTTGAATTC
Source organism: Parasteatoda tepidariorum (assembly GCF_982258835.1). Taxonomy (NCBI): domain Eukaryota; kingdom Metazoa; phylum Arthropoda; class Arachnida; order Araneae; family Theridiidae; genus Parasteatoda; species Parasteatoda tepidariorum. Next base: position 79,771,411 of record NC_141756.1, on the reverse strand, counting down.
CAAAACGGTATCAATATATGCTACAATTAGAACTTATTATTTGTAAGTGCTAAAAATTTCCTTTATGGAAAATCAGTGAAGTTCATGTATAACTAACTATAACATGCTGTCATGTACTTAAAATTTGATTTCATTTTCACCACTCTATCAAATATAATAGAGTAGATGCTTAGCAAATGTTTCTACAAAGTTCCTGACCAATATCATTAATTACAAAATAAAAATAATAATAGTTCCAAAATAATACAGTCACAATTAAAAGCTGTTTTCTTATGAAAAATGAAGTTAAAGCTACTTACCCGACGAAGAGCTTGGAGGTGACAAAGGATGATCTGAAATGTCATCCGTTCCTGGACTGTTACATCGAGGATCATCATCTCCTCGCATCGGATGGCATCGCTGATCCTCGTCAGCCAATGGATTACAGTGTGAATCGTCATCTGTAAGTGGCGGGCATTGAGGATCATCTTCCTGCAGACATCTTGGATCTTCATCCTGAATAGAATGAATGTGAGACTCATCTTCTTGCATAGGTTCTGACTTAGGAGATAGGGGAGAAGTGGGAGGAGATGATGAAGACACAGTCTCTAGACCTGAAAACAGGATTATCTTATTAAACCTTAAAAACAATGTAGCCCATGAAGAAATTCAGAAATTTAACAATAAAAGACATACATTTATATCATATATTAATAACATTTTATATGTTACAATTTAGTATGTCCATAGCTGCCAACCTCTAGTTATAAAAATGCAGAAGATGGACAAAAAAAGTGCAGTAGAAATGCCTAAAAATGCAGAAGATTCGCAACAGCATACTAATTACTAATAAATTTACAAAAGAATGGGATTTTAATTTATTTATTTACAAATTAAAAAGTTTTTAATAAAATTTTTAAATATTAATTTAAATAATTTTAAAATATTTAATAATTTTTTAAAAAAACTTAGCTACTTGATGGTATAATATTCTTGATTAAAAAGAAATATGTCATATTTTAGGGCTTATTAACATTAGTTTAATTTTAATATAATAGTATGCACTATTTATAAACTTAATAGAAATTATGAAAAAAGAATTACACTAAAAATTTTTTTACACTTCTGGCGTTTTGTCGATTTTATGTGTCTGACTATATCAGTTTTACCACCCTGCGCTATGCTAAAGTCATTTTTACATACGTTGCAACGTACATCATGCACTCCAAGATTCGATTTAGAAATAAATGGAAATTAAAGAGAATAGGACTCCTTAAAGACTTGTTTGTATTGTTTTGGCTCAGCTATAATGAATTAACAAGATTAATCTAATGAGAAAATAAATATTGCCGTAAACCAATTGCTGTTTTGCTTTTACACAAGCCATTTTCTTTTCACTTTTGCGCCGGCAAACAGGAAGTCACCTGATAACGGGAAGCGTTCTCGCAACACAAGCTGAATTACTTCTTGCATTGGCTGAAGAGAGGAGAAATATTTTATGTCACACTGAACGATGTGACGTAAATGGAAGGAAAGGAGAATCACCGCAAGCGGGCTTTCTAAGGCCATTACTAGAGGAGCATCGACGTCTAATTTAGAGAAAATACTAGCTATCGGGCGGACGGGTAAAATGCGGAAGATCTTATCTTCTGCGCATAAAAAATAGCTAAAATAAGTAAAAATGCAGAAAGCTTCTGTAAAATGCAGAAGGGTTGGCAGCTGTGTATATCTATGTGTGATCAGTTCAAGCTATTGAGGCAGAGAAGAGATTTACCGTTCACTGCTAGAAAGTGCTAAGGTAGATTTTCTAGACATTCAGTTTCAATAAAGAACTTCATCTTATTGTGGATCTTAGTGACCACAAACTTACTGTAGAAAGTAAGTAGAACATTTTTTTTTGTTATTAAATATTTATATTTGTCAACTTTTTGATGATTAATTATTCATTTGAACTTATGCGCACTCTATTCCCCAAACATATATATAGTGTAATAATTCTTTTTTAGTATCAACTTAATAAATTTCAATAAAATTGGTAAGTAAATCCCACCACCACACAGTAAAACACAAGTAAAATATCCCATAACTATTTATACATCATATCTAAACTAAACTCAGTGGCGCGACATCCATAGAGAGTCAAGGCCTACCGTACCCATCTCAGTTTTTTTGACCTTGGGATCTGGGGTGCAGGAGCAGATGTTCCAGTTAGGTGGTCAGCCGAACCCGGAACCCGCAGTGTTTAGTTCCCAAGCATACTTGGTACTTATTTATTGACCCACTGAAGGGGGCTGAGTCAACCTTGCCTGGCCCGAGGATCGAACCCAGGACCCGTGGTGTGGGAGCGCGAAGCCCTACCACTAAGCCACCAGGCGTCTACACATCATATCAGTGATATTAAATCAATTATAAAATAAAACAAGTACAGTTAAAGCTAGAAGCTTCGATACATTACTGATATATATCATACATAATAAAAAAAAAACATAATATTTACACTAATGTAAAAAATTCACTAATTAATTTTTCCATTTGTATAAGAATTTAGCAGAATAAAATATGTTGCTTCATGGGAAATCAAATGTCACACAGACTGATGAATTCGGGGTATTCTATAAATATAGGTGTATTTGGAGTATATAATTTTTAAAAAACATTTCTACATAATAAATAGAAATCTCAATCACATTAGAAATTATCACTTTGACTAAAAAAGTATATATGATTTAGAAAGAAAACAATTTATTAAAATTCGTATAGACTAGAGGAAACCAAATCTAAAAAAATTGGACAGAATAGTAGGAAACAGGATCTGTTTGGAGGCTAAAATTTAAAGAATTACTAAGATTTCAGTCATAATTCAGTAAAAATTCTCTGATCAAATCTGACTTTCAATAAAATGAACACTAATCAAATAAAATTTGAAAAGTCATAGTTTCAGAAAGCATAACAAGAAGTGAATTTGCTTTAAAAAAAACTTTAATTCTCATTTTCTTTAATTTCACTCGACCAATGAATATTTTCCTGCATTTCAAATTAATTTCGATCCATGTTCTCCACACAAAAAAATTTAACACAGAAAATGTGCTTTATCGATGAAAAAGTTCTTACTTAATACAAATCAAACATACCTGATGATCTTATAATGGCCACAGGGCGTGCAACAGGTGCAGGGGGAGGAGGTGGCAACATTGAACTTGTATAAAAATGTGAAATTTTAGGTGGACTTCTGGCATCAGATTCAGAGGACTGAAAATATAACATTTATTTAAAATTCTTGTAAAAAAATAACAAAAACAAGTTAAAAGTTTTTATTTAGCTGTTGGGATTATAATACAATGCTGTTATAAAGTTGTTTTTTTTATATAAAATTTTAAACATTTACAGAGAATGCAGGATTCACAAAAAACATAACTAAACAGAAATAAGGTTTCGTGTAGTAAATGGTGACTGATGCACGTTAAATCTGTTGGATCACAAAGTCCTCCATGTTCCCATAACAAATCAATACATCTGTGGGTACTGAATTGGAGATTGATTGTTCTCTGGTTCAGGTCAAAATTGTGATCTGTGGATGAATGAATGGGTCCACCCTATAAATTGGTGTGACGTATGGGAGTGGCAGAAGTCGAATTCTTGGCCATAGATAGCGCCACCGAAAAACAAGAACAATCACATACCCTCTGCCTTAATGGCCAATGACAACAACATTAACTTTCCAATGAAAGAAAGAACTTACTTGTGGACTTGAATTTGTGTTACGGGCTTCTTGACAAACAAGATTGACAAAATCTGACAAAGTGTCACCATTCTCTTGGTATTTCCCCTGTGTCACCAGATAATATGGACCTGAGGTTGACAAAGGCACAACTAATGTGGTAGTTGGTGGAACCAAACTAGATGTCTGACTTAGCCCTAAATGATGAAAAACACAGACATTAAAAATGATAAAATGATATTCTAATCATTACAGGTACATGGACAAATTTTAATATTTAATAATAATCAAGAAAGCAAAATTTAAAATGTCCATAATTATTAAAAATCCTTTAATTAGTTTTGCTGATAAAGCTTGAAAAGAAATTACAAAGATATCAATCCTACAAATGACAAGACAAAATTGAAATATAATAAGATATTTCTACCATATTTAAAAATATAGGAAAGCAATAAGAAATAATAAAATTCTTGATCTGTAAGATTTTTAATTCTATTATTTAAAAAGCGTGATGTGAAATAATAACAGGCCATTAAAAAGTACAGGCATTATGTTTCAAAGATTTTGAAAAAAAAAACCATTAATGGGCATAAAGTTTTATGTTCGAGCATTTTTTCTGATGCACTGTTGAATAGAAATAATAATCTAAAATAATAAAATTAAAGAATTTGTATGCCCGTGTATCATTCTTACAACTCCAGAACCATTTGTGCTAGGATCCTGAAACTTGGACAGCAGGTGCAAATTTAGTCTCCTATATTGAAAACTGTTCTTCATTTAGGTAAGTGAAATATTATTTTTTCTAATAGGATAAGCATTTTGTATTGTATTTATAGTGTTAAGTAATACTATTTCATAGATCGTTTACATTCTTTTCTTGCCATACAGGTAGAAAAAGCTAGAATCTTAATTTATACAATTTCTATGCAAGGCAGTTTCACCTTTCAATAACATGACATAATAAACCATGCTTTTAAACTGAAGAGAAAAACTAGTAGCTACACATTATGCCTTTAAATTAGTAAAAAATTAAATAAAAGAAATTTCCTAAAAATAAAATTTACAAAACATAAATCTTCATGAAAAAGAATAAAGTACAAAATATTGCGATAATTATTAAGTGGCCATCATTTCACTGCCTGTATACATATAAAAACTTACTTTAATAAGTAGATTAAGTTTACAAAATATAACTTAGTATATTTTTTTATCAGTATCTGGAAATAAAATACATAAGTCATTATTGATTATTTTTTCCACCAATTTTAAAACGAATTAGCTAGTTTAAGCAAATGATTTGATTATCATATTTGTTAGACCACAAATAACATAACATGAACTGTGCAAGGTCTGCAAAAATGTTTAAACACTTGAATCCTTATCCAATCATTCACTTAATTAGTGTAAAAGTGACAAAAACTATTAGTTGCCCTGAATACCACACGAGCCTAATATAAAATTTTAAATGAATGTACTTAAAAATTTTAATAATTCATACCGTCTTTATTCCCCGGAGAGGCTACTGTTTGTGAGGAAGGTGAAATCTCAGGCGAAGTGCTGAAAATAACCTCTACTGGAGGAGGAGATAAAGGCGAAGCATTCACAGGCACAAAACTGCTAGATCCTTCAGTCTTTATGACTCCAGCACGAGTTGCTAAAGCACCAGGCAAGACTACAGTATTCCTCACTTAAAACAAAATAGAATAACATTACCTAATGAGCAGTTAAACATTATTAACACATTGAACAGCACTCATATTTTTGAGGAAATACTTGTCAGGTCACGTGCTGCTTAGAAAATCTCATAGCGTCGTACAGCAATTTAAAGTACTAACTACTAATTGAAATAAAGTAACTATATTTTCAGTAATTACTTAAAACAATGCAATTTTTTTAGTTTTATATACTTTACACTGCCAGTCAACTAATGACTGGCATAGCTTAAACTGAAAGTTCAGTTTCAATCACATGTGACTGAAATGGCACTAAATGCGTAAAACTATTTATCCTGTATATTTCAAATAAATCACATTACTAGAAATAATAATATTTAATACAGTAGCCTCTGCTTAGTGTTATAAATTGCTCTTCATTATCAGACTCTTTTATTGTTATCAATCGCATTTGATTCGAATTTTTTTTTTCAATTCATTTGTATGTTAAAATTATATCCCTTAATGTTATGAGTGCTTTTATTTATTTCATAGAAAATCATCTTAACTGTCAAAGAAATATTCACTGTAAACTCAGAAGGAGCCTGACCTTTTCTTTCTCTGCACGCTTGTTTAAATTTCTGAGAATTCTTCTACTTTTACCTTAGGCGGTCTTTGAACTACAGGTGGACAGGGATGTGGTGATTGGTATTTAAGTGATATTTTTTTTTGTCTCAAAAGGGTGGGGTCTTATCTGAACCGAGAATGACGGTATCAACATTTTATGTCTTACTTGCTTACATGGAGTTTGACGGCATGAATAACAGAAACTTGAATTGCCATGACAGCTAACCAAAATTCGATATCATAATTTTAAATAAAATATACAGTTTATAAATAAAATGTGAGTTAATTTATTTTAATTTCACATTCAGCACATGTAACTGATATCAGTAAATTTATCTAATTCACAATTTGTTTATCGTCATCAATCCGTTAATGTTAACAAAATCAGTATAGACAAAAGTAATCACTTCTGTGTAATCTTTCTACTGTAGTAGAAAGAATTTGCAATTTGCATAGAATTTTGACAGTGCAAAAATAAAGGGAGAAAAAAATACTTTTTATCTGGGTAGATTTATAATATTATATAGCTAGATTAATAATAGATATTTAAATATCTTGTGAATATTCTACACAATTAAAAAAAGTAAGAAAATATCAAAAACTTAATAAATACCATGATCAACATCACCACTCCAAGAAGTTGGACTGTTTAAGCTAGAAGGACTATTGACATAGTAGGCTCCATCAGGAGTGACAGACTTTGGTTCATCTTCATTGGTCGACAGACGTCGTGCTCGTTTACTGATTGGTTCACAAGGGGGACTAGATGGATTATATAGATCTGGGGTAGAAGATCGGTTGTTTTCAGCAGAGCCCACAACTCTAGGTATGCCAATAAGTTCAGCTTGATTCCCATCTGTTGTGTAATAGAAAGGTGAGCAAACTCTAATAACATGACGAATTGTAGAATCACCATTTACCGATTCTACTTCATTCTCTTGGGTTTGGTGAACCCCATTAGAAGTTGGCATGATGGAACCTGTAATAGACATCAACGCTTTAGGGAATGACAATACAGAGTTTATTTGCAGATCAACAAGTCATCAATAGTATAATCAGAGTACAGAAATATATTTAAAATGCTAAAATCCAAAGAAAATCAGTTTGTTACAGAGATTAGAGTTTTAGCACAAAAGAATGATCAAATTTTACATATTTTTACATTTAAAACCTTTATAGATCTTAAAATAAATGATGCATGAATTTAAAGAAAAATATACTCAGATTTTTTTCTTTCTAGTTCCCAATTTTGATGTCTAACTCCTTTGTTACAGAAACATCCAATCTGCAATCATGTACATTCTGCACGTTCTTTATTTCACACTGCCAAATACTCTTAATGTTGCACAAATGCATATTTTTAATTTTTGTAGTTTTCTTTTTTCAAAATCAGAAGCTTATAAACAATATCTTAGGCACACAGGTGACAAGTGAATTACCCTTAATCACTTGGCCATATGATAAAGAGATTACATACATCTAATTTTTTTTTCGGAAAAAAATAACTACGAAACTTTTTTTTTTAGCAAATGTGAACACAAAATCTGATTTTTACAGTGGATACACAATAAAACATTGATTTAGAAATGAAAAAAGGGTAGATTTACTTAACTTAGCAAACAATAAACTATTATAATACAATAAAATAATGTATAAACAGGAAAAATAAACTATAAGCTAAACAATCTGATCAGCAACTTTCTATGCATTGTACTAGAATAAGGTAATAATTACAAGTATAAAAATAATTACTAATATAATAATGTGAATATATAAGTATAAATTGTGCATTTAAAATTTAACAAACTTGTTATGTTATGACTTTTTGCAGATAAATTTCTGTCATCAACAGAATAAAATGGTTAATTTTCATATTAAATTAAAGAGATCTAATTTTGGCAATATATTTAAAAAATAATAAAGCACTTTTAAATACCTTTAGATAATTTATAAAGTTCAGTAGAGGTGAATACACCAGTTGTGATGATAGTTGTACTATCTGTGAAAAATAAATATTATTAGTACATACGCAACACTAATACTAAACAATACATTGTTGCACATTGTTAATTCCAAACAATACATTACTGTACATAGAGCATTTGTCAATTCCTAACATTGTACAAAATTGACATGCAATAGGAACAAAGTTATGAACAAATCGTTCATGCTAAGTTGGATACAACTTATTTTTATATTTTTAAAGAGTTTTCCAAAAATTTGTCTTAGTTTGCATTATTATATTAAAATTGTTTCATATCAATGTTTAAAAACGGAAAATTAATGAAAACTCATGAACTGAAATGAGCCAAATTTGTTTAAATTAGAGTTTACACTTTTAATAAAATAGTTAAGACCAATGATTTACCTGAATCTTCGAGCTTTTGATCCACAATATCATCTCTCAACCCGCTTAAAGCTTCTGGTAAAATAAAATCAACACAAACTAAATATTTCATATATCTAAGATAGGTTTAATGATAAAATATTTAAAGAAATGTTTTAACCTTGTGAGAGAATGAAGTTCGCTAGATACAAATCTAGTTCCCGGACGGAAACATTAATATGGTAAGGGTTGACACAAAGAGCGGGATGGAGGCACTCGTGAGATTTTTCTAATCGCTCGCCATCAGTGCTTTCGAGTGGAATGGCCTTGAAAAGTATAACCATTACCAGATCAAGACGCCAAACCTATAAGAGAAAGGAAAGATGTAGTATTAGAAATTTGATAAAAATCATATTTGCAATATTAACTAACTTTAACTCATTTAAAATTAGTTTGGTGGCTATTTTCAAGCTGAGTACTTCAAAATTTATATAACAACAGCCAGAATTTCTTTTAAAAAGTTCTGATTTCTGAAATTTTAAAACATTCTGAATGAGTCATTCAAAATTTCAATCAATAAAAAATAAAATCAATAATAAAAATAAAACCAATCAACAGTTGTGACACAAAAATCAAAATCAATCACTAACAAAACTAAATAATAGACTACAGCTGGTCTGTAATAAGACAGTTCGAAATATTGTATTCTCCTGAGTAAAATTCGACATAGAGCATAAGTCGACCAGGCCTCTTTAACTTCAAATGGGATTTTGAGTGTAATCGGTACATAACTTGATTCCCCGAATTCACATTGGTTAAAAAACAAACTTCATATCATATACAAAACACTGTTATCCAAGGAGGAGCAAAGATTAATTTGTAATAATTTAAAGATTTTTTCACTGCCTTTTATTATAAAATTACCTTAGGACATTGATAACTTCTAATAACCTTGGCATTAGAAGTTATCAATGTGCAACCAATGGCATATATATTAATATCACAGTATAAGTTAGCATTCAAAATTCCGAATTAATGTCTTAGAGATAGAAAGTAAATTTCATCTCATTAAAGTTAATTTCATAATTTTTTTTTTTAAATATGAGTTTATGAAACTATTCGGCTTACTTTTAATAGGTTACATTAGAGAAGATTTTTAAACCTTTTTGTACAAAAAAATTTATGATAGTTAATTTAGATTGGTCATATTTTTTTTCTTTCTTTAAAAAAATTATGTGATGATGGCATAGTGGAGCAATAAAGCATGTTGAATTTCAGAATATATGCTAAGGTACAACATATATGCATAATTTCTAATAATTTTAATATTGCTTGCTATGATTTATTTTATACAGCACTACTTTTATTATTTCTTAAATTTTCACGTTATCAGTTTGGAAGCAGTGAATGTGTTCTATTACATTAAACTTTGATGTGTTGATTTTTGTACAATAAGTAAATTTTCTCTATATATTACATACTAAGTTTAAATTGAGAACTTCAATTCTTTGCAGAATAAATCTGAAATATATTTAGTGCCTTAAAAAAATTAACATGTGCACGTGTTTTTTAGCATAAAATCAGTTTAAATAAAGTTGTCCTTGTGTCATCTTGTTGTACCTTGGGAAAGTTTGCAAATTTCTAATTTAAGTAGATGAAAAATTTTTGTTTTCAATTTGCTTGTATTTGAAAAAATTAACAGATGAAAACATTTGTTTATTTTTTTAAGCGCAAAATGATTTGTAATTAAAATCATATCTTAATTTTTTAGAAATTCACCACAAGAAATAACGAATTTATAGGTTTTAATTTTAATGTAATGCTATCGGTATTCCTTTAAAAGCTAGTAACTCTGGATTAAAAATAAATCATGATTTCTCTTTTTAAGAAAAAGAAAACGCTTTTTCATTTTTTTTTTTATTTAAACAGTTTTTTTTTTTAAATTAAATTCTAAATTTTTCTAAGTTAATTGAACGGACATCAAAAATAGGATGTTTTTAAAGTTATGAATATTTATTAGATTATTTTAGTATAAAATGTAGTAGTATAAATGCAGTATAAAACATAGCACATAACATAATGATTAAAGATAATGTTACTCAACAACATAATTAATTATTGTTTCCCTTGCATTCGAAAAGACAAAATTCTTCTTCTTGCTTTCATAAATTTTCTAAGTTAGTTTAAATAAATCACACATAAAAAATTCCTGAATTCAAATTAAGTTTTAGAATTACTATAAAAAATAACAAGAAAGCTGATCTGGAGGAAGAAAAAAAAAACAGAAGAATTTTTCTATGCTTCCGGTTCAATTACTCATATGTGATAAAACTTTAAAAAATATTCGTTAGTTTACAAATCATTAATTCTTCAAGTTTAATGCTATCAAAATATTGAAATGATTATACAACCAGGGTATCTGCTACATTTTAGATTTTCAAATTCATGACTTTCCATGACTAATTCCAAGAACTTTTCATGACTTATCGAATTTTCTATTTCCTTCGACAAAAACAGATCAATTTAAAAAGCGTTTATAATAACATTCATTGAAATGATAGGTATAACCAAAACTGCTTTACACTGCATCTTCATATTTACTGATTTTAAATTCAAAAAACATAGTAAAGAAACAGTTGAAGCAATAAAATAACAGAAAAAATAATAGCTGAGCAAATAAATTTTTTTTCTGCAGAATTATATTCCAAAGATACTTTTCTTGTTCATCAGAAAGGAAAGAAATACTCCTGATTTTTTCATTCTCATTTCAGAATAAAAAAATTTGCAAATGACTAGCTTGCTTAAGCTAAAATTTTAAATTGATAAAATAAAAATAATAAATTAAAAATAATAATAACTCTGAAATGACAGAAGTTTAAAACATACTTCACTCTAGAAATGATATTTTTTCTTTCATTTTTTGAAAGAACACCATAAGTTTTAAAGAACATGATAAAAACATTTTATATTTTAATAAAATATGACTCTGAGTGGGGATTTTGTTACAAATTCAGATATTCGGAACACCATGAAATTGGGGCGGGGGGGGGGCAGAGTGAATTTATTCTAAAAATTAAATTTTTCGGCGACCTAAATCCATGACTTTTTACGATTTTTTTAAAAAAAATTTTAAAATCATGACAAATTTTCGTCAATACCGAAATTCATGCCTTTCCATGATTTTTCATGACATTCCAGGTGCGCGGATACCCTGTACAACCTGAAATTTATAACAGAATAATCTTTATGAGCAATGCACTCAAGTTACATGTA